>NC_053026.1:172171573-172471573 GCF_003073215.2 Triticum urartu | reverse complement strand
AGAACCAGATACTTAATTAAACACACCCTTTCAAGTGCCAGATACAACCCGGTGATTGCTCTCTCACAGGGCGACGAGGAGAGGATCGTCAGGTAGGATTATGCTATGCGATGTTCCTTGATGCTGCTCTTGCTACTCTCTTCTACATGCTTCCAGATGGAGGTTGCCAGAAGCGTAGTCTTCAATAGGACTAGCTGTCCCCCTCTTATTCTGGCATTCTGCAGTCTAGTCCACATATACTACCCCTTTCATTGATACCAATGCATATGTAGTGTAGATCCTTGCTTGTGAGCACTTTGGATGAGTACTCACGGTTGCTTTGCTACTTCTTTTCCTCCTTTTCTCGGTTATTGCAATCATATGATGGAGTCCAGGAGCCATAGGATCCCGAGGATGATTCTACGTGGAGTTCGGCTTCGAGGAGTAGTTAGGAGGTCCCAGGCAGGAGGCCTCGCCTTTTCGATCGTTGCTACTTTTGTGCTAGCCTTCTTAAGGCAAACTTGTTCAACTTAATGTCTGCACTCAGATATTGTTGCTTCCGCTGACTTGTTTATGATCGAGCACTTGTATTCGAGCCCTCGAGGCCCCTGGCTTGTAATATGATGCTTGTATGACTTATTTGTTTTTAGAGTTGTGTTGTCATATCTTCCCGTGAGTTCCTGATCTTGATCGTACATGTTTGCATGTATGACTAGTGTATGATTGAATCGGGGGCGTCACACATCCTCTCATGCATCTAGCGATCGAGAAGCTGGATGTCCCGGCCATGGCGTCAGAGCCGCAGATCGAGGACGCAAAGGACGAAGCTCATCCGTGGCATGCACCAGTTTGACTGACATCGCCGGCTACAGCCAGCGGAACCATCTCGGTAGCGTATGTCGCTAACAAATCTTGCTCCACCATCGTCAGGTCCAGCTCCTTCAGCGCCGGTGGACACACCTGGTCCTTCTCCTTGGTCCTCACCGGCGCCAACATGAGGAGGAGTTGGTCGGCGGGGCTACGGCCGCTCCTGGACCTCGCCTCCAGGGAGGAGGGGACATTGGAGCGCCGCCCGTGCATGCTCAGCTCCCACGCCGGATGCGCGATATGCACGCATGACACAACAGGCCGGTTGTGGGGCTTCGTGTCATCGCCGGAGCATGCATGGCCACGCCAACGCGGAGTGAGCAATGGCGATGAGCGGTTCCCTTATTAGTTGCGTGTGCGACGTTAGATGGAAAGCAAGAGCTCACGTGCAAAACATGCATGGCTGGTGACGGAATTTGGGAAGAAGCTCGTCCGCGATGTGATCTTGTTGTGTGATGAATAGAAGAAAAAGGCATCCTTTTTGACGGATCGGAGCTCGTTGCACTGCGGGGCGGCGGGGGAACTGCGCTGCAGTTTCAACGGCCTCGGTGATTTTTCCATGCATGCATCACTCCAGCGAGCAGTCCGCCAACGCCGATTGTTCGCCTCGTCGGCGCGTCGCGTGCAGAGAGAGCGAAGCGAGAGAGAGAGGAGGAAAAGATGCGGGCCTTTCTTTGTGCCGCCTCCTATTGTCGAGTATGGTCTATTTTAATGTGGACTTCCTTTGCCACTTGTTTTCATCTTTTGAAAATTCTTGTATTCTGCTCACCATGGTTATTTAGACATGTCATTGCTCACAATAGTATTCTCCTACATTTCTTATTGTTGCTTAATAACCTGCAGATCTCAACAGGAGTCAAATGAATTTAATTCAGGTGTGGGTAGTGCGGATTCATTCGACAGAACAACATAGGCCTTTGTGCAAAAATGCCAGTGCTGACCGGTCCAAGCTTTGAACTGCCACTTGTCGCGCTGTCATTCGCTTTGGACCAAAACATCACATAGGGGTGCAAGTTTTGGAAGGCCTTAGTTCACTTTTGCAACTTTTGGACTAAATCATCACATTCCCTGCAAGTTCATGGATCTGGAGTGCTATTACCTCTTCTTTATATGAACAGATGTATACTATATAAAAAGAAGAGTAGCATCCCAACAAGAATTTTGAACGAAAAAAGTGAGGAAAGCAGAGCAATTGGATGGTTAGAGAGACGGTATAACCGGAAACAGAAACTGAAGCCGTCAGCAGGTAAATTGGGCCGGCAGGGTCACTCCAGCAGGCCCAGAAAGGAAATCTTCGGGTCGTGAGAGGATCTTTTTACAAACCCCCTGTCTTTCGCCCCTGATCCCGCATCCGGCATCTCCCACTTCTCCTCCGGCATCTGCTGCGACCCCGCGGCTGCCTACATCGTCTCAGGCGAGCTCCCCTGCCCCGCCAAGCAAGGATGGTAAGGGCATCAAAGATTTATGTCTTGTCCGCGCAGCGGTCTGTGCGATCTCCTCATTCTGCTCGCGTCTTGAGGATTTGCGCCGGGTTCTCATATTCCCCTTGTGGTACTTGATATGCATGCATAAGCAATCGATTTCGATTGATACTAGGCGATGCGGGGTAGGGGTGTTTCGATCGAACCTACCGAGATCTGGCTTCCGGGACGGGGCATCAGTAGGGCGTTGATTTGGGAATTTTTGGCTGCGGTTTTCGGTGATCGATCCGCGTGGCTCTGTGCTGTGATGATCTGCGAGTTTCGGTTAGGGCATATTTACCTTGGATAAAGATCATAGATTTTCATACTTCAGGTTAGTTTTCGACGCAGATATGGATCAATAATCCTAAAATTATGGTGGATCTGTAGGTGGTTTGCTATTTTTAACGCACAGATTTTAGCCCTGATTAGTGCACTAGCACGTGTACAATCTGTTTTCTTGCAAAGCTGGACATTGATACGTTGGCATGAATGTTGCCTAGTCCATTGGGTGTAATGGTGAAGAGAACATGTGCGTTCTAACTAAATGCCCACTGAAATACTCCCTCCGTCCGAAAATACTTGTCATCAATCAAAATGAATAAAAGGGGATGTATCTAGACGTATTTTAGTTCTAGATACATCCCTTTTTATCCATTTTGATGACAAGTATTTTCGGACGGAGGAGTAACTCTTAAGATTTTTTTTTCACCCACAATCTCCTTTTTCTCTCCTTTAGACCCAACGATGCTGATGATTTTGAATTTTGAACCGTACAAAGACTGAAAAATAAATGGCGATCTAACATATACTCCCTCAGTACCTAAATATAAGTCCTTTTAGAGATTCCAATATGGACTACATATGGAGCAAAATAGGTGAATCTACACTCTAAAATACGTCTATATACATCCGTATGTAGTTCATATTGAAATTTCTAGGAAGACTTATACTCCCTCCGTAAACTAATATAAGAGCGTTTAGAGCACTAAAATAGTGATCTAGATGCTCTTATATTAGTTTAGAGAGGGAATATTTAGGAACGGAGGCAGTAGTATTGACCATCTTTTTACCGAGTATATTGCTTTCTCATCAGAGCCAGTCTTCTGCAAGTGCTTTCTCAGAACTCCCGCTTATGTATGTAGTCTATTGAAAAACTAGTCCAGTATCGAGTCCTGTTATATTGACCATTAAGCTCAAGAAATAAGCATTATGAATTTTTAGCTTCAGCATTTCAGTACTACGATTATAACATGTATTTTACGTAAGATGCTCATTGTAAGGATTGAATTATTTTATTGTTGGCTTTGTTGCTTACTGTTAGGAAGTGAAATAGGAGCTGGGGTTATTTTTTGGGTTGTTTAATAAGAATTTTTTGTTAATACCAATGCCTATGCAACCTGTTGAATATGAATCTTTGCCAGTCTGAAGGATAATGGTTCATCAACCTTTTAAATGCTAAATAAACATCGTGTTTGTTAACTCTTGTTCTTGGACATGCCTGGGTACTTGTGGCTCCTGATGCTTTTGCCTTGAGTCTACAGCTCGTTGCTTTCTGAATGTCTCATGCTGTGCTGCAGTTGCGAATCTGCAATAAATTGATCTTGCTAATTGATGCCCTGCTTTGGTAACTACCATCTACTACCTCTGTTAGGGCTCTACTTGCTGTTGAGCTACCACCGTTTGATTTAGGGGAAGAGCTGTTTATGAGCATTTTAAGGTCGGTTGGAGCACAGACCCCAGTATAGAATATATTTTTGAGTATGTTGGTAAGGTCCGGTCATCCGCTTCTGTGCTTGCACTTCTGCGTAACTAGGGGTGCAATTAAAGCTCTTCAAGCAAGCCAGTAAACCAATTCTATATGCTTGTTCTGCTTGTCCAAAAGAGACTTAACTATTCTAGTTACGTTACGAGTTTAGCAAAAATCCACAATAAGTAGCTTTCCCCCCCCTTCTGATGCTTGTTTTGCTTTTTACTTGTGAATGAACCCATTACGTTTTTTGAAAGAAGCAAGCATAAAAGGCTATCAACAAAAGTGGAGTTAGTTGGTCAGGCTGGCCAAGCCAATGATGCTAATTTGTGGTAATAATAGTTTTCAACCGTTAATGTGAAAATTGAATAGTTAAGTTAGAGAGAACCAGTAAATTCTATGATGTGTTATGATTTACGAATCATCATTATCGGCAGAACAATTCCAAAATACTGATTAAGTAATTGATACCATCATTAATATTTATCATGGGCGTGAGGAAGATTTAATTTTCACATGATTTAGGTGCGATCCTTGTCATAACTGATTAATGCTAACTGCATGAGAATATATATTTTTGGTAACCAAATATTTTGTTTGTCTATATTGTGTTTTCGAAGAATAAAATAGATATCTTATCTGAGGGATTTAAATGCGTTTGTGCTATCTCTGTCCATGGCATTTTGTTATGTTCTGTATACTAAATTGGTTTCATTTCCTCTGCAGACTACTTCAAGGCGTCTTGCTGACAGGAAGAGTGCGAAGTTTCAGAAGAACATCACAAAGAGGGGCTCAGTGCCTGAAACTACTGTGAAGAAGGGGAATGACTATCCTGTTGGACCTATCGTGCTTGGATTCTTCATCTTTGTGGTCATAGGATCATGTGAGCTTCCTACGTAACCTTTTCTAATCTCCCTTCTGTTTGATCCTTTTAGGTATCCTTATGCTGCATCTTTTCTTTGTGCACAAATCTACCATATTCTATGTCTCTATAGCTACTGTAAACAATGAGTTAACTTTTGTGAGTTCTGACAGTTGAGCATGGATGACATGCTGGCTCTTTAAAAGAGTTACACCCTATTCAGTGAACCTTTTCTTCCTCCATCCAGATTAACCCTGCGATTGGTTCTGGTAGACATACCATTGCTCGAAACATCTCTATAGTGGCAAAAGGGACCAGTCAGCACACTAGCCCAGTGTTCTCTGCCCCACTGCCAATTTAGGTCGGGGTTGTCACTTGTCAACCTCCAGTGAGTGACACAGTTGCTGTAGCTAAGCTGTAGTGTACTTTATTAGCAAATCCTCCAGAGAAGATATCCGCTCTCAGCTATGAGCAGTTCAAGCTGGTAGAAACTGCTTGCTTGTCCACTTATTCCACGATGCTTTGCGGCACTCAGTAACCTCTGCTACCACTTACTTAACTCGTGCAGCCCTCTTGTCATCTCCACTCAGTCCACAACTTCCCCTGATTTCTTGAAGTTCCCTTCTCATTTGTTTTTAGAGCTGCAAAAGTACACCATTCATCCCAGGCTGTCCTTTATAGAGTTAGTCTCTGACTTGCTCATTTTGGAGTTCGGGATGCAGAGGGACGTCCTGAAATGTGAAATGCAAATGAATTCAGAGAAAAGTCTGCAGTGAAACTTCAAATGATTCAAGAAGGGGAATGCCTATCCTGTTGGACCTACCTGGGATCAGTTGTTTCCATCTCTAGGCTGGCAAAGCATGACTGTGGCTCTATAATGGACAATCTGTATTCGCTCAAGACATCATGAAGCTTTCCAAGTGAGTTCTCCACCTACCTATGGTTGGTGTCTTCATAAGGGAGGACCAATTAGTCTTCCTAAGGCTTTTAAATGGGTCCCCATTAGTGGCCTAATTCGCTTATCTGATTAAGGGTTGGTTGTAACTAGGCTCTAATTTGGTTATGGTCTAGCTTGGTTGAGGCTATGAAGCTCCGACTTCAGCTTGAAGACCCTGTAATGTTTCAGAGTAAGGATATCATTACCCTCCTTCGTTCAACTTTTATCCTCAACAAAATAACGAGCCCAACTCCTTTTGTTCATTTTTTATCCTCAACGAAACAACGAACCCAACTTCTTTGTTCATTTCTTATCCTCAACAAAATTACGAGCCCAACTCGAAATCAAGTTTCGCCACCGCATCTGCTCTGATGAGCAATCACTGAAGGATCCACTGCGACTGTTACACTTAGACTCAGGAGGAGGAGGAGGAGGTCAAGCCCCTTGAGTACTTGATTCGATTGGCCTCACCAAACCTGGAATGTTAAATCTCGATATGACAGCAGTCCCGCTGTCATGAGAAACTTACTGCTGTTTGATTCTGTGCACCCCAGGCAGAGGTGAAATAACATGTATTTTGGTTTATCATTCAAGCATTGATTTTGCTCTTACTTTGCCCTTGACACTAAGGAGGTGTTTGGTTCGCAGTTTTTTGTCTGGTATCTGATTACGATGCTACCTTGTACCATTACTTGTGTTTGGTTTTCTTTCTCTGTAAACAGATCCCAGCTCAGTTTTAGCCCAATACACCCCCCCCCCCCCCCCCCCCCCCCCCCCCCCCCCCCCCGCGCGCGCGCGCGGAAACGAATTACGTTACGGCGAGCGAACTGAGCCCCCGTCCCCAACATAGAAATTCTAACTGCCCACAAGTCCTCCGCGAGTTGCGGCGCTAATGGCGGAGGCCCCTGATCTCCAAGTCGCAGATCTCTTCCTCCAGTTCCCACCCAAACCTCCACCGAGTTGCCGCCGGCCCTGGTTTCCAATGTCTCGATCTTCCCCACTTGAGCATGCAGCGGCGGAGACATGCCAGCAGCAGTGGGTGGACGGTGGCCTTAGTTCTCCTTTTTCCCATCCGTGCTTTTCCCCTGCGCCATGGCCGATGGGTTCATGTTTTCTTCCCTGCGCCATGGCCAACGGGTTCCAGTTTTCTTCCCAGCTTTCCCTCTTACCTTTACATCTGATCTGATAACCAAACAGATTTTAATTTTTGCTCATACCGTTTACAGTAACGGTGTAAACCCATTGCGTTTATGTTGACGTTACCAGTCTGGAACCAAACACCTCCTAAGAACTCCTAAAGTTACACCTTCTTCTATCCCAGGTTTTAGAGATTCTGTCTCAGGATCTCATTGCAACCCATGCCGTGTAGGAAAAAGCAGTGATAGTATCCTCAACATATTTCACTATGTATTTTGGGGTGCTTTCTGATTATCTGATTTTTATATAACTTTTGAGCATATATACCAAGGGAAATGGAAACTGCACCTGATTTACCCTTTCAGCATCGTGCCTTTTTTTAGTAAGATGAGAAGCTAATGATCTAAATAAACAGTAGGAAATCTGACTCCCTGCACAATTGGTTCTTTGCAGCCTTGTTTCAGATTATCAGGACAGCTACTAGTGGTGGGATGGCTTAATATCGAGCTAAAAACAAGACTATCATTATCAGAGATTTATTATCCATGTGATTGGGAGGCAATATCATATCTGTACCCTGTATCAAACTTCGACCCTGATGATGTTATGTAGAGATTTAAATCTTGTTCAGTCATGTTTACCTCCTGTTACTAAGGACCTAGTCTAAACTAGAAACTAAATGGTGCAAGTTGAAACTTTAAAATTATATAAAACTTCAAATATCCAAGGTAATAATTTGTTTTTCTTTATTTGTGATGACACTTAGACAATGTTCAGAATATCAGTAATTGGTACCCTATCGGTTGTGTGTTGAGTAGAGATTAATCGGTGAGTTGGCCATTTAACTGAATTTATCGGTAACCCATTTATGGAAGGTTAACTAGGGTCATATATGTATGTCCTAGGCTATATAGGAGCATGTAATGTACTAAGTGTCTAAATATGCAATCCTATACTACATAGCAACAAGGGAAATTGTTGCCTTGATGCTTTGATGATGTTGCAGCAGATCTGGAAGGCCATAAACCTGCACATTGAAAAGCAGGTACAAAGGGGCCAGATTTTGGGTTGGAAAATGCCTAGCAGTTAATTAGCCTAGCCAGAGATTCGGCCTGACAACTGATAATTCGGCTTGTTAGATAAATTAACTGTATTGTCTAAATAAAAGATAAATTAACTGTACATACCAGTTAATGACTTGAATAACATGCTCTCATATGGGGAGGGGGTTCGAATAGTAGTTAATTGATCGTGTTTAACATATACCTTGAGAGGATTCATAAGGCGCCTTTATGTTATTAGCGTCTACACTTCCCCAGTCCAAGCTCATCACTCTACTCTATTGTCTGCGTGCTTTGATGTTGTTGCACACATCCTTCCCTCCATGTTCGTCCTAGTTCCCATCACACTCAACTATGCCTTGTACTAGCATCTAGGCACATGCGCACTACGACCAAACCATACGTGAGATGGAGCTTCTGAATCCTCAGTTCCGATGCAACCTGGACCGGACGTTTGGAAGCTAGAATCTCAGAAAGTTATGGGTTGGTGATCGCAGGGAAGTGTTGACACAGTGCACCTCTGAAGGCTCCTTGATGGTCCCTGAACACCACTCCACCTCCTCCCTTGTTGCCCACGTCTGATACAACATCATCAACGTTGGTGAAACACCCACAATGTGGCTATAACTCCCACGTGTCGAGACACGACTTAGAGACATAACCGCATGGTGGTTTAGTCGCAAATGGGGTAATCATCACACAATCTCATGTACTGAATAAGAAAGAAATAAAGAGTTGGCTTACAATCGTCACTTCACACAAATAACAAGTTAAACATACATCATTCAGAGTACAATCAAGGTCCGACTACGGAACCAAAATAAAAGAAGACAACCCCAAATGCTAGATCCCCGATCATCCCAATTGGGCTCCACTACTGATCAACCGAAAGAGACAAAAAAACATCGATCAAGATCTTCATCAAGCTCCTACTTGAGTTTGATTGCGTCACGTGCACTGATATCATCGACACTGCAACTGTTTGCAAGTATCTGTGAGTCACGAGGACTCAGCAATCTCACACCCGTGAGATCAAGACTATTTAAGCTTATGGGTAGGAAAGGGTAGTGAGGTGGAGCTGCAGCAAACACTAAGCATATATGGTGGCCAACTTACGCAAATAAGAGCGAGAAGAGAAGCAACGCAACGATCGAGAAGCTAGAAGAGATCAAGAAGTGATCCTGAAACTAGTTACGTTCAAGCATAACACAAGACCGTGTTCTCTTCCTGGACTTCGCCGAAAAGAGACCATCACGACTACACACGCGGTTGATGCGTTTTCATTAAGTCAAGTGTCAAATTCTCTACAATCGGACATTAACAAATTTTCATCTGCCACATAACTGCGGGCACGGCTCTCGAAAGTTTATACTCTGCAGGGGTGTCCCAACTTAGCCCATCACAAGCTCTCACGGTCAACGAAGGATATTCCTTCTCCCGGGAAGACCCGATCTGTGACGCCCTCGATTCAATCGTACACTAATCATACACGCAAATGTGTACGATCAAGATTAAGGACTCACGGGAAGATATCACAACATAACTCTAGACACAAATTAAAATAATACAAGCTTTATATTACAAGCCAGGGGCCTCGAGGGCTCGAATACATAAGCTCGAAAACACAAGGGTCAGCGGAAGAAACAATATCTGAGTACAGACATAAGTTAAACAAGCTTGCCTTAAGAAGGCTAGCACAAAAGCAACAACGATCGAAAAGGCAAGGCCTCCTGCCTTGGAGCCTTTTAACTACTCCAGGTCGTTAGTGCCCGTCACGTAGTAGTAGGCACCCTCAGGGTAGTAGTAATCATCAGTGGTGTCGTCTAGCTCCTGGGATCCGTCATCTGGTCGCAACAATCGGGTATGGGGGAAAAAGAGGTAGCAAAGCAACCGTGAGTACTCATCCAAAATACTCGCAAGACTTACATCAGATCTAAACTAAGTATGCATCTGTATCAAAGGAAATAAGCTGTATCTATGGACTAAACTACAAAATGCCAGAAGAGAAGGGGAAAGCCTAGCCTATTGAAGACTAGCATCTTCAAGCATCTTGCAGCATTTAGAAGAGTACAGATCAACATAATATAAAGTAGTAGTAGTGTTATCAACCTCGGCCAGAGATCCTTTCTCGACTCCCTGCGAGAAAGTAATCCCAGAGCCATACTATCCATTTCTCATCACAAGTATCCAGTTCTAGTTGTATCGATCGGGATACAACTCCAAGTGTCCGTTACCGTAGGACAGGCTATCGATAGGTGTTTTCTTCCCTGCAGGGGTGCACCAACTTACCCACCATGCTCGATTAACTCTGGCCGGGCACACTTTCCTGGGTCATGCCCGGCCTCGGCCAAACAATACGCCGCAACCCGACCTAGGCTTAATAGAGAGGTCAAGCACGCCGGACTAAACCTGTGCCCCCAGGGGTCTTGGGCCATCGCCCCGAGAACTCATGCACGTTGCGTGGGCGGCCGGTGAGCAGACCTAGCTACCTCCTTAAAAAGGCAGGAGCTTACCAGTTCAACCCGGCACGCGCCGCTCAGTCACTGACGTCTAATAAGTTTCGGCTGATGCATACGACGCAGAACGCCCATACAATGCCCACGTGATGGTTAGTGCTATCAGGCCAGAGGCCCCTCGGATCAAATATCCAAACCGTTAGTGCGTTGGCAGTGCGTGTTGGGGAACGTAGTAATTTTAAAAAAAATTCCTACGCACACGCAAGATCATGGTGATGCATAGCAATGAGAGGGGAGAGTGTTGTCTACGTACCCTCGTAGACCGGCAACGGAAGCGTTAGCACAACGCGGTTGATGTAGTCGTACGTCTTCACTGCCCGACCGATCAAGCACCGAAACTACGACACCTCCGAGTTCTAGCACACGTTCAGCTCGATGACGATCCCCGGACTTCGATCTAGCAGAATGTCGGGGAAGAGTTCCGTCAGCACGACGGCGTGGTGACGATCTTGATGTTCTACCGTCGCAGGGCTTCGCCTAAGCACCGCTACAATATTATCGAGGATTATGGTGGAGGGGGGCACCGCACACGGCTAAGAGATCAATGATCAATTGCTGTGTCTCTAGGGTGCCCCCTGCCCCCGTATATAAAGGAGCAAGGGGGGAGGCGGCCGGCCTAGGAGGAGGGTGCGCCAAGGGGGGAGTCCTACTCCCACCGGGAGTAGGACTCCTCCTTCCCTTGTTGGAGTAGGAGAGAAGGAAAGAGGGGGAGAGGAACAAGGAAAAGGGGGCTGCACCCCTTGTCCAATTCGGACCAGAGGGGGGGCGCGCGCCTCCTTCCTTTTGGCCTCTCTCCTCTATTCCCGTATGGCCCAATAAGGCCCATGTACTCCCCGGCGAATTCCCGTAACTCTCCGGTACTCCGAAAAATACCCGAATCACTCGGAACCTTTCCGATGTCCGAATATAGTCGTCCAATATATCGATCTTTACGTCTCGACCATTTCGAGACTCCTCGTCATGTCCCCGATCTCATACGTGACTCCGAACTCCTTCGGTACATCAAAACTCATAAACTCATTATATAACTGTCATCGAAACCTTAAGCATGCGGACCCTACGGGTTCGAGAACAATGTAGACATGACCGAGACACGTCTCCGGTCAATAACCAATAGCGGAACCTGGATGCTCATATTGGCTCCCACATATTCTACGAAGATCTTTATCGGTCAAACCGCATAACAACATACGTTGTTCCCTTTGTCATCGGTATGTTGCTTGCCCGAGATTCGATCGTCGGTATCTCAATACCTAGTTCAATCTCGTTACCGGCAAGTCTCTATACTCGTTCCGTAATACATCATCCCGCAACTAACTCATTAGTTGCAATGCTTGCAAGGCTTTAAGTGATGTGCATTACCGAGAGGGCCCAGAGATACCTCTCCGACAATCGGAGTGACAAATCCTAATCTTGAAATACGCCAACCCAACAAGTACCTTTGGAGACACCTGTAGAGCACCTTTATAATCACCCAGTTACGTTGTGACGTTTGGTAGCACACAAAGTGTTCCTCCGGTAAACGGGAGTTGCATAATCTCATAGTCATAGGAACATGTATAAGTCATGAAGAAAGCAATAGCAATAAACTAAACGATCAAGTGTTATGCTAACGGAATGTGTCAAGTCAATCACATCATTCTCCTAATGATGTGATTCTCCTAATGATGTGATCCCGTTAATCAAATGACAACTCTTTGTCTATGGCTAGGAAACATAACCATCTTTGATCAACGAGCCAGTCAAGTAGAGGCATACTAGTGACACTCTGTTTGTCTATGTATTCACACATGTATCATGTTTCCGGTTAATACAATTCTAGCATGAATAATAAACATTTATCATGATATAAGGAAATAAATAATAACTTTATTATTGCCTCTAGGGCATATTTCCTTCAGTCTCCCACTTGCACTAGAGTCAATAATCTAGTTTACATCGCCATGTGATTTAACACTAATAGTTTCACATCACCATGTGATTAACACCCATAGTTCACATCGTCATGTGACCAACACCCAAAGGGTTTACTAGAGTCAATAATCTAGTTCACATCGCTATGTGATTAACACCCAAAGAGTACTAAGGTGTGATCATGTTTTGCTTGTGAGAGAAGTTTAGTCAACGGGTCTGCCACATTCAGATCCGTAAGTATTTTGCAAATTTCTATGTCAACAATGCTCTGCACGGAGTTATTCTAGCTAATTGCTCCCACTTTCAATATGTATCTAGATTGAGATTTTGAGTCATCTGGATCAGTGTCAAAACTTGCATCGACGTAACCCTTTACGACGAACCTTTTATCACCTCCATAATCGAGAAACATATCCTTATTCCATTAAGGATAATTTTGACCAATGTCCAGTGATCTACTCCTAGATCACTATTGTACTCCCTTGCCAAAAAAACAGTGTAGGGTATACTATAGATCTGGTACACAACATGGCATACTTTATAGAAACTATGGCTGAGGCATAGGGAATGACTTTCATTCTCTTTTTATCTTCTGCCGTGGTCGGGTTTTGAGTCTTACTCAATTTCACACCTTTGTAACACAGGCAAGAACTCCTTCTTTGACTGTTCCATTTTAAACTACTTCAAAATCTTGTCAAGGTATGTACTCATTGAAAAACTTATCAAGCGTCTTGATCTATCTCTATAGATCTTGATGCTCAATATGTAAGCAGCTTCACCGAGGTCTTTCTTTGAAAAAATCCTTTCAAACACTCCTTTATGCTTTGTAGAATAATTCTACATTATCTTCGATCAACAATATGTCATTCACATATACTTATCAGAAATTTTGTAGTGCTCCCACTCACTTTCTTGTAAATACAGGCTTCACCGCAAGTCTGTATAAAACTATATGTTTTGATCAATTTATCAAAGCGTATATTCCAACTCTGAGATGCTTGCACCAGTCCATAGATGGATCGCTGGAGCTTGCATATTTTGTTAGCACCTTTAGGATTGACAAAACCTTCTGGTTGCATCATATACAACTCTTCTTTAATAAATCCATTAAGGAATGCAGTTTTGTTTATCCATTTGCCAGATTTCATAAAATGCGGCAATTGCTAACATGATTCGGACAGACTTAAGCATAGATACGAGTGAGAAACTCTCATCGTAGTCAACACCTTGAACTTGTCGAAAACCCTTTTGCGACAATTCTAGCTTTGTAGATAGTAATACTACTATCAGCGTCTGTCTTCCTCTTGAAGATCCATTTAATCTCAATGGCTCGCCGATCATTGGGCAAGTCAATCAAAGTCCATACTTTGTTCTCATATATGGATCTCATCTCAGATTTCATGGCCTCAAGCCATTTCGCGGAATCTGGGCTCATCATCGCTTCCTCATAGTTCGTAGGATCGTCATGGTCAAGTAACATGACCTCCAGAACAGGATTACCGTACCACTCTGGTGCGGATCTCACTCTGGTTTACCTATGAGGTTCGGTAGTAACTTGATCTGAAGTTACATGATCATCATCATTAGCTTCCTCACTAATTGGTGTAGTAGTCACAGGAACAGATTTCTGTGATGAACTACTTTCCAATAAGGGAGAAGGTACAATTACCTTATCAAGTTCCACTTTCCTCCCACTCACTTCTTTCGAGAGAAAACTCCTTCTCTAGAACGGATCCATTCTCAGCAACGAATATCTTGCCTTCGGATCTGTGATAGAAGGTGTACCCAACATTTTCTTTTGGGTATCCTATGAAGACGCACTTCTCCAATTTGGGTTTGAGCTTATCAGGTTGAAACTTTTTCACATAAGCATTGCAACCTCAAACTTTAAGAAACGACAACTTAGGTTTCTTGCCAAACCATAGTTCATACGGTGTCGTCTCAACGGATTTAGACGGTGCCCTATTTAACATGAATGCAGCTGTCTCTAATGCATAACCCCAAAACGATAGTGGTAGATCGGTAAGAGACATCATAGATCGCACCATATCTAATAAAGTACGGTTATGACGTTCGGACACACCATTACACTGTGGTGTTCCAGGTGGCGTGAGTAGTGAAACTATTTCACATTGTTTTAACTGAAGGCCAAACACGTAACTCAAATATTTTACTTCTGCGATCATATCGTAGAAACTTTTATCTTGTTACGATGATTCTTCACTTCACTCTGAAATTCTTTGAACTTCTAAAATGTTTCAGACTTGTGTTTCATCAAGTAGATATACTCATATCTGCTCAAATCATCTGTGAAGATCACAAAATAACGATATTGCCGTGAGCCTTTAACACTCATCGGACTGCATACATCAGTATGTATTATTTCCAATAAGTCAGTTGCTCGCTCCATTGTTCCGGAGAACGGAGTCTTAGTCATCTTGCCCATGAGGCATGGTTCGCAAGCATCAACTGATTCATAATCAAGTGATTCCAAAAGTCCATCAGCATGGAGTTTCTTCATGCGCTTTACACCAATATGACCTAAACGGCAGTGCCACAAATAAGTTGCACTATCATTATTAGCTTTGCATCTTTTGGTTTCAATATTATGAATATGTGTATCACTAGATTGAGATCCAACGAACCATTTTCATTGGGTGTGTAACCATATAAGGTTTTATTCATGTAAATAGAACAATTTATTCTCTTACTTAAATGAATAACTGTATTGTAATAAACATGATCAAATCATATTCATGCTCAACGCAAACACCAAATAACACTTATTTAGGTTCAACACTAATCCCGAAAGTATATGGAGTGTGCGATGATGATCATATCAATCTTGGAACCACTTCCAACACACATCGTCACTTCACCCTTAACTAGTCTCTGTTCATTCTGCAACTCCCATTTCGAGTTACTACTCTTAGCAACTGAACCAGTATCAAATACCGAGGGGTTGCTACGAACACTAGTAAAATACACATCAATAATCTGTATATCAAATATACCTTTGTTCACTTTGCCATCCTTTTTATCCGCCAAATACTTGGGGCAGTTCCGCTTCCAGTGACCAGTCCCTTTGCAGTAGAAGCACTTAGTCTCAGGCTTAGGACCAGACTTGGGCTTCTTCACTTGAGCAGCAACTTGCTTGTCATTCTTCTTGAAGTTCCCCTTCTGCCCTTTGCCCTTTTCTTGAAACTAGTGCTCTTGTCTACCATCAACACTTTATATTTTTCTTGATTTCTACCTTCGTTGATTTCAGCATTACGAAGAGCTTGGGAATCGTTTCCGTTATCCCTTGCATATCATAGTTCATCACGAAGTTCTGCTAACTTGGTGATGGTGACTAGAGAATTCTGTCAATCACTATCTTATCTGGAAGATTAACTCCCACTTGATTCAAGCGATTGTAGTACCCAGACAATCTGAGCACATGCTCACTGCTTGAGCTATTCTCTTCCATCTTTTTAGCTATAGAACTTGTTGGAGACTTCATATCTCTCAACTCGGGTATTTGCTTGAAATATTAACTTCAACTCCTGAAACATCTCATATGGTCCATGACATTCAAAATGTCTTTGAAGTCCCGATTCTAAGCCTTTAAGCATGGTGCACTAAACTATTAAGTACTCATCATATTGAGCTAGCCAAACGTTCATAACGTCTGCCTCTACTCCTGCAATAGGTCTGTCACCTAGCGGTGCATCAAAGACATAATTCTTCTGTGCAGCAATGAGGATAATCCTCAGATCACGGATCCAATCCGCATCATTGCTACTAACATTTTTCAACATAATTTTTCTCTAGGAACACAATAAACTGGGAGCAACATCGCGAGCTATTGATCTACAACATAGATATGCTAATACTACCAGGACTAAGTTCATGATAAATTTAAGTTCAATTAATCATATTACTTAAGAACTCCCACTTAGACAGACATCCCTCTAATCTTCTAAGTGATCACGTGATCCATATCAACTAAACCATGTCCGATCATCACGTGAGATGGAGTAGTTTCAATGGTGAACATCACTATGTTGATCATATCTACTATATGATTCACGCTCGACCTTTCGGTCTCTGTGTTCCGAGGCCATATCTGTTATATGCTAGGCTCGTCAAGTTTAACCTGAGTATTCCGCGTGTGCAACTGTTTTGCATCCGTTGTATTTGAACGTAGAGCCTATCACACCCAATCATCACGTGGTGTCTCAGCATGAAGAACTTTCGCAACGGTGCATACTCAGAGAGAACACTTATACCTTGATAATTTAGTGAGAGATTATCTTATAAAGATACCACCGAACTAAGCAAAATAAGATGTATAAAAGATAAACATCACATGCAATCATAATATGTGACATGATATGGCCATCATCATCTTGTGCCTTTGATCTCCATCTCCAAAGCATCGTCATGATCTCCATCGTCACCGGCATGATATTATGATCTCCATCATCTTGATCTAAATCAATGTGTCGTCACATGATTGTCTCGCCAACAATTGCTCTTGCAACTATTGCTATCACATAGCGATAAAGTAAAGCAATTATTTGGCGCTTGCATCTTATGCAATAGAGCGATAACCATAAGGCTTTTGCCAGTTGCCGATAACTTCAACAAAACATGATCATCTCATACAACAACTTATATCTCATCACGTCTTGACCATATCACATCACAATATGCCCTGCAAAAACAAGTTAGACGCCCTCTACTTTGTTGTTGCAAGTTTTACGTGGCTGCTACGGGCTGAGCAAGAACCGTTCTTACCTACGCATCAAAACCACAACGATAGTTTGTCAAGTTGGTGCTGTTTTAACCTTCGCAAGGACCGGGCGTAGCCACACTCGGTTCAACTAAAGTTGGAGAAACTGACACCCGCCAGCCACGTGTGTGCAAAGCACGTCGGTAGAACCAGTCTCGCGTAAGCGTACGCGTAATGTCGGTCCGGGCCGCTTCATCCAACAATACCGCCGAACCAAAGTGTGACATGCTGGTAAGCAGTATGACTTATATCGCCCACAACTCACTTGTGTTCTACTCATGCATATCCTATATACTTAAGAAGTTCATCCCCACTATCTCAATTATCTTAACATGCAAACTATCCACATCACTACATGTGCCCCACCTATCCCACCACTATGTATCTTCACATGGAGCTATCCACGTCAAGGCATCCAGCCACGTCACTAACTATCACATGCATGCATTCCGTTAGTGAACACAAGGGGGCCAACAGGTTGTTTGATTATTTATTTTTACAACACAACCATCCCTTTGGTCGTTTCCTCTTCTGTATTCTGTAACGGACGAGCACTACAACACGATGGTTAATCAAAGGCGTAATGGTGCAGGCGTTTTCTAAAATGCATCGTATTATTCTCCTTCCCATCGCACTTTCTCTCCAACGAACAGAGCAACCTTTAGAGCTCCACATCTCATCTTCCATGAGTTCTTTATCTGAGTCAACTTCCCACACACGCGACCCCATCACCACTCAAAGAGGGGGCTTGCTGCCTGCTACCACGCCGCTCCTATACGGCGCCGCCGCACTCCCGTAGTACGTACCTCGATGGTGCCGTGCGTCGGCTTTGCTCAGCCAGCTCCTCCGACCATCTACATCAGATTCGCCGGCCACGTCTGCCCTCCACACCCACGCCCATGCTGCGCTGTCGCAGCACCACCAAGAATCTTTGTTGCTACCCGTCATGAACTCAGTAAGGTCGACCTAGCTTTCGATGAGAGAGGACAAAGAGGGCCTTTTTGTAGTTTGGCTTCGCTTGCTTCATCAATATAATTAATTTAATTTCTCATACATGAGTAACTCGAGCTTGCATATTGTAGGTATAAAATCTGCATGAAGGATTCACGGTTGGTGTCACTGCTCGCCATGGCCAGAACAGAAGTCCCAGAACTAGGTGAAGATATCCTGTTAAACAGTAATAAATACCATGAATTTTCTCACCTTACCAAGATTAAATTTTCAACTAAGCAATGACTGATTTGGGATCCACCTCCATCGCCAATACCATGAATTTTCTCACCTTGCCAAGATTAATTTTTCCTGCCTTTATTTTGATCTTTCATACTCAACTAATTTTCCTTATATTTCCTTTTGCTGGGAGCTGGAATGTTTAAGATTTCTAGATAGTTTTTCTTCTGCAGATGAAATTTCAATCACTGTTTTGGAGGAGGAATCCGCTTCTTCAATTGATTTGCTATCTCGGCACCTTTAGGAATCTGCTGAATTGTAGGGAGATGCTCGACGTAAGCTTTGAAGCTGAGGATGGAAACAAGCTGTGCAATTAGTTTTTATATATTATATTATATGCATCTGATACCTCGGCTGGTGCTATTTCCGGTGCATTGTTCAATTTTTTGTGGAGCCCTTTGTGATTTCGGTAAAAGCTTGACAACTCCCTCTGTATTTTTACCTCCGTTCTTTGATATGTTGTCTCACCTACATATATAATTCTTTCTTTTCCTACTTAAGTCGCAGGTGACTGATTGATATGTTGTCTCACCTACATATATAATTCTTTCTTGCAGCTGACTTCTTTTCTCAACTTTCAACTACGTGCAATTTTGACTGTATCTCTAGATTGTGTTGTGCCATATTCTCTAAGTATATTCTACAAGGCACAAAATTATTTCTGCCCAATCTCAGTATGCCATCTATTTCAGTTTTATATAGTTTGCACAATACCCAGTTTCCATAGCTAAACGCTTCCATATTATCCTCAGCAAGATGAAGTCTGACTATGCTATCATTCCTTAATGTCAAGTATCAGCCATTACTGTTGCATTAGCTTCGCCTCGAACCATACCTTTTCACTTGAAAAGGGAAAGGGATTCTCACTAATGATTTGCTATAAGTTATCTTCGTTGAATAATCAAGACAAGTCCCGACTACTATCGATGTTTTAGGAGCATTACGACTATCCATTGTAACATCGGTTCTGTACACTTGCCGGTATGTACTATATATTGCGTGGTTCTAATGTACTGACATGCATACGATTAAGTTACATCTACAATCACACATAACACAAAATATGTATCTCAAAGTGGAAATTTGCACATAACCGTTCAGGACATCTCCATTTCAGATCCATGATTTTGGAGTGTTTTATACATTAGTATTTGTGTAAAACATATGAGATTAGTATGCCACAACGCGATCGAAGAATTCACATTTTTCCATCTTTACAATCACAGTAACATGTCCGTTTGTAGATTTCAGTCTTCAGATCATATATTGTGCAAACGAAATTCTTCATTTTATATATTATCATATATTCATGTGCGTAGAATAAAGAGTTCTCGCAGCAACGCGCGGGGCGTCATCTAGTTACATCAACGCATAAAACCTAGGCTCGGATGCCACTATTGTGGAACGTGGTAATTTCAAAATTTTCCTACGCACACGCAAGATCATGGTGATGCATAGCAACGAGAGGGGAGAGTGTTGTCTACGTACCCTCGTAAACCGGCAACGGAAGCGTTAGCACAACGCGGTTGATGTAGTCGCACGTCTTCACGGCCCGACCGATCAAGCACCGAAACTACGGCACCTCCGAGTTCTGGCACACGTTCAGCTCGATGACGATCCCCGAACTCCGATCCAGCAGAATGTCGGGGAAGAGTTCCGTCAGCATGACGGCGTGGTGACGATCTTGATGTTCTACCGTCGCAGGGCTTCGCCTAAGCACCGCTACAATATTATCGAGGATTATGGTGGAGAGGGGCACCGCACACGGCTAAGAGATCAATGATCAATTGTTGTGTC
Source organism: Triticum urartu (assembly GCF_003073215.2). Lineage (NCBI taxonomy): Eukaryota > Viridiplantae > Streptophyta > Magnoliopsida > Poales > Poaceae > Triticum > Triticum urartu. Next base: position 172,451,286 of record NC_053026.1, on the reverse strand, counting down.
TCTGGGGTGCCCCCTGCCCTCGTATATAAAGGAGCAAGGGGGGAGGCGGCCGGCCTAGGAGAAGGGCGCGCCAAGGGGGGAGTCCTACTCCCACCGGGAGTAGGACTCCTCCTTCCTTTGTTGGAGTAGGAGAGAAGGAAAGAGGGGGAGAGGAACAAGGAAAAGGGGGCTGCACACCTTGTCCAATTCGGACCAGAGGGGGGGCGCGCGCCTCCTTCCTTTTGGCCTCTCTCCTCTATTCCCGTATGGCCCAATAAGGCCCATGTACTCCCCGGCGAATTCCCGTAACTCTCCGGTATTCCGAAAAATGACCGAATCACTCGGAACCTTTCCGATGTCTGAATATAGTCGTCCAATATATCGATCTTTACGTCTCGACCATTTCAAGACTCCTCGTCATGTCCCCAATCACATACGGGACTCTGAACTCCTTCGGTACATCAAAACTCATAAACTCATTATATAACTGTCATCGAAACCTTAAGCGTTCGGACCCTACGGGTTCGAGAACAATGTAGACATGACCGAGATACATCTCCGGTCAATAACCAATAGCGGAACCTGGATGCTCATATTGGCTCCCACATATTCTACGAAGATCTTTATTGGTCAAACCACATAACAACATACGTTGTTCCCTTTGTCATCGGTATGTTGTTTGCCTGAGATTCGATCGTCGGTATCTCAATACCTAGTTCAATCTCGTTACCGGCAAGTCTCTTTACTCATTCCGTAATACATCATCCCGCAACTAACTCATTAGTTGCAATGCTTGTAAGGCTTTAAGTGATGTGCATTACCGAGAGGGCCCAGAGATACCTCTCCGACAATCGGAGTGACAAATCCTAATCTTGAAATACGCCAACCCAACAAGTACCTTTGGAGACACCTGTAGAGCACCTTTATAATCACCCAGTTACGTTGTGACGTTTGGTAACACACAAAGTGTTCCTCCGGTAAACGGAAGTTGCATAATCTCATAGTCATAGGAACATGTATAAGTCATGAAGAAAACAATAGCAATAAACTAAACGATCAAGTGTTATGCTAACGGAATGTGTCAAGTCAATCACATCATTCTCCTAATGATGTGATTCTCCTAATGATGTGATCCCGTTAATCAAATGACAACTCTTTGTCTATGGCTAGGAAACATAACCATCTTTGATCAACGAGCTAGTCAAGTAAAGGCATACTAGTGACACTCTGTTTGTCTATGTATTCACACATGTATCATGTTTCTGGTTAATACAATTCTAGCATGAATAATAAACATTTATCATGATATAAGGCATATTTCCTTCAGTGCGGTCACGAGCAGAGACTCATGAAAGATGTGACCCCGTCGCCCCATCTCGAGTACTTGCGACAAGGGCTAAGAATGCCCGACCACGCCTCGTAAGTATCTCGCGGGCACCTTCTAGGTCGACCCGACTCCACATCACTCGCTATTAAGCTCAGGCGGGTACCCCTCAGGGCCGACCCGCCTTTCCAAGTAACAGTTGTAAAGTCCAAGTATCCGTGTTTCCAAACATCAAGGGGAAAACCCGAGGAATCACCCTCGGTGAATTCCACTCGATGTAATCATCAAGGTGAACGTAAGAGGATCCACCCTCGAGGTTCACACTTGAGGGGTTTCACGACAGAGCCGTATCAGAAGTGGTTAAGGAGGAAATCACCCTCGATGACCACGACTGAATAGCTACACTACAGAGATCTCATCAGGAGTGATGTATGAGGTGTCACCCTCGGCACTCGATGGTAACTCTGCAGAGTCGTATAGGGGGGTGATGTGCGGTGTCGGGGCCTGGACGTCGATCATGTTGATCGACTCATCGAACATAAAGCGGGGCAACTGGGACAAGGTAGGGGTCACTGATGGATCACTAACCAACCTATACTAAGCAGTTTAGGATAACCAGGTAAGGTAACAATAAGTAGGTAACAAAAACAAGCTATGCATCAGAGTAGGATCATACAGAAAGCAATAGCAGTTCTAATGCAAGCATGAGAGGGATAGAAATGGGCGATATCGGAATGCTCAAGGGGGGGGGGTTGCTTGCCTGGAAGTTCTGCTGAAAAAGAAGAAGTGTCGTCGATGTAGTCGATCACAGGGGCGGCATCGGTCTCGGGGTCTACCGGAGAGAAGAGGGGGAAGAAACAATAAATATAAAGCAAACAAAACATCACAAAGCATAACATGGCAATATGTTATGCCGGGTGTGACCTAACGTATGGCTACACGATAAAGTTAAAGGGGGAATTCAACCGGGAATGTACTCTCGGTTCTGGACCTGTGTCAGACAGATGACCAGAGGGGGAATTTCCATGTTCAGATAGTTAGAGGCATCTGACATGTAAACGGACCGCGTGTTCGAATTCGTCTTGTCGTTCTGAGCAACTTTCATGTATAAAACTTTTCATCCGAGATACGGATTATTTTATATGAATTTATTAAAGATTTGACAATACTCAGAAAAATCCCTGAAATTTTTGCTAAGTCTGAGAATTCGCCAGTTTTAAACATTACTTGGCTGTTTTCAAAACGCTACAACTATTGTTCTGTATATCCTATGATTTTGTGCCTTATATCAATTTTGAGCATTTTTCCGTGATCTACAAGATTGTAGCACTTTCATCTTTGTTAGAGTGCATTTGCTTGATCATCAACAGCTCTAAAGTAGCTATGAAATTAAAGCTGTTTTCGGCTTTTCTATTAACAGAACATAGAACTTTGTGATTTTCATAGGAATTAATCCACACATCGAAAGGATTTGGCCCAGTGGGATAAAATGGAGTTTGTCAAGTATACCATCTACTCATATTTTTCTTAGCCTTGTTAAGAGTTGTTTAACCACAGTTTAGAGGCTGTTTAGAGGGCTATTTAGTGTAGAATTAGAAAAGCTAACCAGTACGAGCGACGGTAACTAGCAGCAGTACATCGGTAGCAAAGTAGCGGTGGACGCGGCAGCAGGCGGGCATGAGCAAGCCCGGCGTTCGCGGGCGCGGACGACTGTGGAGAGGCAGTTGCGCGGACGAGCAATGGCGCGGCCCCGGGCAGCAGCGGCCCTGGTGGGCGCGGCCAGGCCCCCGACGGGCGCGGCTGGAGTGGCGCGCGGGGCGCGGCCTCGACGAGGCAGGGCGCAGGCGGATGTGTGGCGCGCGTGCGGTGCAGGGAGCGGCGAGGCGCGGGCGGGGCAGCAATGAGGGGCAAGGCCGCGGGGAAGCAGTAGTGGGCGCGCGACTGTGAGCAGCACGCAGCGACGACGAGCAGCGGTGGAAGCATGAGCGGCACGCAACAGAAGCATCACGTAGACGGGACTCAGTCGTGTCCATGGCGACTAAGGCAAGCACGGGAGCGGCGGCTAACAGAGTGGATCGAGGGGGCAAAGCAGGGGGTCGGAGGAGGAGCTCACAGGGGGTTCGTAGACATGGCCGAAAGGCGCGGAGGTGGCCGGACATGTCGTGCTCGTCGACGAGATGCGGCGGCCGTGGCAGAGAAGACCGCGCGATGGCGAGGCAGCAGACCGTCTAAGCTCCAACCGATAGGCGAGGGCAACGGAGACGACGATGGCAAAGCTCCTGGACGTCTTGGTGCGACGAAGGGAAGCCGGTGGCCACGAGATCGACGACGATGATGACGACTGCGGGCTCGGCCTCTTCCAGGTCGTCGAATATGAGCAAGGGAGAGGGGGATTTGGGGACTAGGGTTATTGGGAGAGAGAGGGACTAGGAGGGGCTGCCCTTATCCGCGAGGGGGAGCCGCGGGATGCTCGACAGCGCGCCATCCGGCCAATGGACGGCGTGGACGCCCTGACCTCCTTGCCTCTCACGAGAGGTTGGGGAAAGGCCAGCACAAAGGGGCCGGGCCACCCTGTAGTCACTAGAGGCCTGGTGGTACAGTGGGTTAGATCCCCTTTTCCCTTTTTATTTCAGTGGCATTTCTTTCTCTGATTTGCATTTTCTCTTGATAGCAAATGATTTTGTAAAAATGTGAAACTTGCCACATAAATACATTGCAATATTTTGAGGGTGCGCAAAAGTTCCAAAGCATTTGGAATTGTTTAACTATTTTTTTAGAAAATGAAAAGGTCGGTTAAAATGGCTGCTGGTCCACTGTTTAATTTCTAGGGGCATTTTAACAACTTGAATAATGTTGGTTTCCTCATATCAAACAGTTAGTGAATATTTGCAATAACATGAACACTTTTGTTTGCGGTTTGAATAAATATTATTTATTTTACTTTATTTTAAATTTGAGTTTGACTTGAATTTTGATCAAATGACCATTGGCTTAGTAAAAAGGTGATGACATGGCATCATTAGGGGAAGATTACTATAGCATTATTATCAGGGTGTTACAAATCTCCTCCACTACAAGAAATCCCGTCCCGAGATTTAAGAGGTGGAGTAAGGGGGAAAGTTTGGTTACGAAATTCTAACGGATCATCTCGGTCCTTGTTGCTCTTCTTGAAGAGGTCGATCCATTACATTGATGTCTTCATTCCTCTATTTCAGGCCATCATGATGAAGTCGTCATCTTCTCTTCGGGGTCTTCATCGTACTTAAGAAGGACAAGGGGTAACTTCGGAAGACGGTCCTCGAGAAGGTTGATCACCTCATAGATAACACCAGGGGAGGTGGCAGAAAATAACTCTCGAATTGAAACTTAAGAAGTATCAAGAGCAAAGTAAGAAGGTACCATGAGAAGTTTCGAGTGGGCAGTCAATCATTCGATGCCTAATCAAAAGGTGAAAGGGATTGAGAGCAACAAAAATAATTATTGCATTAGATACTAGAGTAGATCATCTCTAGGAAGGTGGCTCGTGAATTACAGGCGAAGCCAGTGTGAGGAATAACTATGGAAACAAGGGTGTATAGGAGAGTCAGGTTTCGATCCTGTGGAATTGTGGGTTATGGGCCCACCATGTGGGTTAAAGGTAGGAAGGGCGCTGACATCTTGCACGGATGATAGCAAGGCATGGCAGAGGACAACATGTCAATTATGTTGGCAACAACGTTGGTACCAAGGGCGAGGGACGAAGAGAACCATTTTCTTGCTCGTTCAAACGAGGCGGACCAATAGGCAAAGTTCTCGTCCATCAGTGGTTACTGGAATGTCATCAACAATAGTAACAGTGCTTTACTGACAGAGTTGTACACCGAGGTGTTTACATAAGCAGGGAAATATTACTGCTTATATCATATAGATCACAAGAAAGGTTAAATAAAACAATGGAAAGGAAGATACAATTATCAGATTAAACAGGACAATGGAAAGGAAAATGTGTTTAAACACATATTTCAGGGGTATATCCTTCTCAAGGAAAAGCAAAGCATGATACCCATGACATGATAGAAAGTAGAAAACCATTTAGGTGAGGGGAGAGGAATTTCATGACATTAACCATACAACGGTGTTACGATAATTGATAAAGAAAATATAGCATTGTGCTTCAAATGTTCTTATTGAAGATCGGAGTACCATAGACATGCTTCGAGATAGCATTGACAAGGTCATCAGGTAAGGATCAGACCTTGATAACACAAAGGATCCATTGGGAATTTTCTAGAACACCTCATGCAATTTTATCAGGAAAAGGATGAGGATGTGGCTGATGGGTTCAGCAGCAATCCATCGACATGTCAAAAGGATGTATTTCCAAAATTATACGAACAAGTTTGTGTTGGGGGAAGGGAAGAATGTTGTCGATGATAACACAAATCATCGAGGGGCTAGGATGGTATTTCTCATCATGAATTCGGTTGATATCCTTGGAGAGTTCAGAAAGTTGATGATGATCACGACACATTTGTCGTGAGGTTTCTTGAAGATGTAATCGATCATCGACGACATCGAGCTAAAGGGATGGTGAAGCAAAAGGTTATTTGACCCACAGATAATATGCAATCTCATAGTCAGAGCTGCCTTTCAAGACAAACAATATGATGTTGAAAACTTGATGTAGCTTAGCGCACTGTCGAGGGTGTGTTCCAGGGATGAAGGACATAGGTAGCACGGTCAAGCTTTAGCATGACGATGATGATGTAGCCAATCGACTGGGAATGACATGATCGAGCACAAACTTGTAAGCAATGAAGATTACTAGTAGTTGTTGAATCATAGTGCGGACTCGATTCAACTATCGGTGTCCTCGACTGACCAACCACTCAGAACCCTGGGATATTGGAATTGGTGATTGATAGTAGTTTGATGAAGAACTCATAACAAGTTATGTAGTTCCTGCGATATTCTCGAGATACCAAGGGGTAACACTCGAGGGTAAATCAGGATAGAGGTTGGGCAGGCATATTGGTTTGCAGAAGACAAGTGCTTTAGCTTGTCCGTGAAATGGGATCAAAGAAGAACAATCATGGTTAGGACCACGATTAAAAAGAACAAAGAAAAATACCAGATGGATTATCATAAGAGTTTATTTTTTTTCGAGCAGCTTCCATGATAAGTTCTACATCGGGTCCATGGGCATGAACACAAAGTTCAAGGTCGACTCCCACTTCTTCAATGCATAACCTTTCATTCACTTCTCGTTTTCAAAGAAGTTGTAGTGTTGAAAATTTATCTGACGAAGGCCAGTAGTGTATAACCTGCATAACTTCCGGGTTCACACCGATTAAGGAAGGCATAGGTTCAACACATCGGGCATCTTAGGAACATATACCATAAACTTCAAGAGTAATTAACTCGAGCTCGAAAGCAGAGCATGGTTGATGAGGCAGAGGATATAGTTTACCAAAGGCATTATGTATCTGAGGAAAGACTCACAAGGTGATTGAATATGAAGGACTCTGTCGGATAATAATCCAATCAAGGGTCTCACGGACCACAAAGAATCTGATGTGAGTATCGATGTTCAACCAGAAGAAGAAATAATGCAAATGCATCGGACTATAGTACTATCCAGACAATTTCAAAGCTTAAATACAAAGGAATTATGATTTCCAGATTGGGAGATCACAAGCAGAGGCTCTGATCAAAAGACAAGTTGAATAGACATAGATAGACAATCAATCGATGTTTGATCTGTCGGGACCCAGCTCATGTCCGGAGTGGAGTCTGAGCCAGAAGGATAAATAATTACCAGGGAAATAACTAATGAATGTGTGCATTCACGCACATGTCGAATCAATATGATAAGAATGACAATCTCAAAGGAGTTTAATGAATATTGTTAGACATATGGAATTAACCATAATGCAAGACGATAAGGAAGAACAGGAGCAATAGGTTACTGAGGATTATCAGAAGATCAAATAGTATTCGAAATAATTTGTGAAACACATGAACAACTGGGGATGAACGGATCCCCGGTAAGTGTGAGGAATTATTCATACATGTATTCGTGCGGAAAAGGAGCTGCAAGGCAGCAGGCACAAAGGATTCTCGGAATATCCAAAGTATTTCAGGGTATCTTGTAGTAACAGGAGCAATTGGAAATGAAGCTATGGATGGCAAGTGTATGTAGCTATCGATAGGGATTTATCAGTGGTAGGGAATTGCAACAGCAAAGGACACAAGGGTCTCGGGAAAACAACGAAGAGTATCTTCAAAGTCTTCGGGTGAAGCAGACGATCATCTGGAATGAAGGGCTCTCCGAGGGAAGTAGTTGCGAGAACCTAGAGTTAGAGTCAGTAAAATCCTTTAAACCGAATAGAAGAGATATCAGAATCCCAGAGTAAGGACGAGTAATAAAAGATCCTAATACCACCAAATGGCGACGTGGGCCCGTAAGACACACAACCATGTTAGTAAAACAGTTTTGGACGACTAAACTCAGCTTCGGCCAAGGAGTTGGAAAGGGGGCTACCTACAGGCAGTCGGCTCTGATACCAACTTGTGACGCCCTCGATTCAATCGTACACTAATCATACACGCAAATGTGTACGATCAAGATCAAGGACTCCTGGGAAGATATCACAACACAACTCTAGACACAAATTAAAATAATACAAGCTTTATATTACAAGCCAGGGGCCTCGAGGGCTCGAATACATAAGCTCGAAAACACAAGTGTCAGCGGAAGCATCAATATCTGAGTACAGACATAAGTTAAACAAGCTTGCCTTAAGAAGGCTAGCACAAAAGCAACAACGATCGAAAAGGCAAGGCCTCCTGCCTAGGAGCCTCCTAACTACTCCAGGTCATCAGTGGCCGTCACGTAGTAGTAGGCACCCTCAGGGTAGTAGTAATCATCAGTGGTGTCGTCTGGCTCCTGGGATCCGTCATCTGGACCTAACGTATGGCTACACGATAAAGTTAAAGGGGGAATTCAACCGGGAATGTACTCCCGGTTCCGGACCTATGTTAGATAGATGACCAGAGGGGGAAGTTCCATGTTCATATAGTTAGAGGCATTTGACAGGTAAACGGACCGCGTGTTCGGATTCGTCTCGTCGTTCTGAGCAACTTTCATGTATAAAACTTTTTCATCCGAGATACGGATTATTTTATATGAATTTATTAAAGATTTAACAATACTCGAAAAAATCCCTGAAATTTTGCTAAGTCTGAGAATTCGCCAGTTTTAAACATTACTTGGCTGTTTTCAAAACGCTACAACTATTGTTCTGTATATCCTATGATTTTGTGCCTTATATCAATTTTGAGCATTTTTCCGTGATCTACAAGATAGTAGCACTTTCATCTCTGTTAGAGTGCATTTGGTTGATCATCAACAGCTCTAAAGTAGCTATGAAATTAAAGCTATTTTCAGCTTTTCTATTAACAGAACATAGAACTTGTGATTTTCATAGGAATTAATCCACACATCGAAAGGATTTGGCCTAGTAGGATAAAATGGAGTTTGTCAAGTATACCATCTACTCATATTTTTCTTAGCCTTGTTAATAGTTGTTTAACCGCAGTTTAGAGGCTGTTTAGAGGGCTATTTAGTGTAGAATTAGAAAAGCTAACTAGTACCAGCTAGAGTAACTAGCAACAGTACATCGGTAGCAAAGTAGCGGTGGATGCGGCAGCAGGCGGGCATGAGCGAGCCCCGGCGCTCGCGAGCGCGGGCGACTGTGGAGAGGCTGTTGCGCGGACGAGCAAGGGCGCGGCCCCGGGCAGCAGTGGCCCTGGTGGGCGCGGCCAGGCCCCTGACGGGCGCCGCTGGAGTGGCGTGTGGGGTGCGGCCTCGATGAGGCAGGGCGCAGGCGGATGTGTAGCGCGCGTGCGGTGTAGGGAGCGGCGAGGCGCAGGCGGGGAGAAATGAGGGGCGATGCCGCGGGGAAGCAGTAGTGGGCGCGCGACTGTGAGCAGCACGCAGCGACGACGAGCAGCGGTGGAAGCATGAGAGGCACGCAACAGAAGCAGCACATACACAGGATTCCGTCGTGTCCATGGCGACTAAGGCAAGCACGGGAGTGGTGGCTAACAGAGTGGATCGAGGGGGCAAAGCAGGGGGGGTCGGCGGAGGAGCTCACATGCGGTTCGTGGACATGGCCGAAAGGCGCGGAGGTGGCCGGACATGTCGCGCTCGTCGACGAGATGCAGCGACCATGGTAGAGAAGACCGCGCAATGGCGAGACAGTAGGCTGTCTAAGCTCCAACCGATAGGCGAGGGCGACAGAGACGACAATGGCGAAGCTCCTAGACGTCTTGGTGCGACGAAGGGAAGTCGGTGGCCGCGGGATCGACGATGATGATGATGACCGCGGGCTCGGCCTCTTCCAGGTCTTCGAATATGAGCAAGGGAGAGGGTGATTTGGGGACTAGGGTTATTGGGAGAGAGATGGACTAGGAGGGGCTGCCCTTATCCGCGAGGGGGAGCCGCGGGATGCTCGACAGTGCGCCATCCGACCAATGGACTGCGTGCACGCCCTGGCCTCCTTGCCTCTCACGAGAGGTTGGGGAAAGGCCAACACAAAGGGGCCGGGCCACCCTGTAGTCACTAGAGGCCTGGTGGTACAGTGGGTTCGATCCTCCTTTTCCCTTTTTCTTTCACTGGCATTTCTTTCTCTGATTTGCATTTTCTCTTGATAGCAAATGATTTTGTAAAAATGTGAAACTTGCCATATAAATACATCGCAATATTTTGAGTGTGCACAAAAGTTTCAAAGCATTTGGAATTGTTTAACTATTTTTTTAGAAAATGAAAAGGTCGGTTAAAATGGCTGCTGGTCCACTGTTTAATTTCTAGGGGCATTTTGACAACTTAAATAGTGTTGGTTTCTTCATATCAAACAGTTAGTGAATATTTGCAATAACATGAACATTTTTGTTTGCGGTTTGAATAAATATTATTTATTTTACTTTTTTTTTTAAATTTGAGTTTGACTTGAATTTTGATCAAATGACCATTGGCTTAGTAAAAAGGTGATGACATGGCATCATTAGGGGAAGATTACTGTAGCATTATTATCAGGGTGTTACACGATCAGTCTCGGAATCCCGGTTACAAGACATTTCGACAATGGTAAAACAAGACCAGCAAAGCAGCCCGGATGTGCCGACAAATTCTGATAGGAGCTGCACATATCTCGTTCTCAGGGCACACCGGATAGGTCAAGCTACGAGTAAAACCAGTCCTTGAGTTTCCCCGAGGTGGCAGGCTGCCCAGTTCGGACCAACACTTAGAGAAGCACTGGCCCGGGGGGGGGGGGGGTTAAAATAAAGATGACCCTCGGGCTCGTGAAAACCTAAGGAAAAGGTAATAGGTTGTTAGGCAAATGTAAAACCAAGGTTGGGCCTTGCTGGAGGAGTTTTATTCAAGGCGAACTGTCAAGGGGTTCCCATAACACCCAACCACGTAAGGAACGCAAAATCAAGGAACATAACACTGGTATGACGGAAACTAGGGCGACAAGAGTGGAACAAAACACCAGGCATAAGGCCGAGCCTTCCACCCTTTACCAAGTATATAGATGCATTAATTAAATAAGAGATATTGTGATATCCCAACATATCCATGTTCCTACATGGAACAAACTTCAACTTCACCTGCAACTAACAACGCTATAAGAGGGGCTGAGCAAAAGCGGTAACTTAGCAAAACAACGGTTTGCTAGGAAGGTGGGTTAGAGGCTTGACATGGCAATATGGGAGGCATGATAAACAAGTGGTAGGTAGCGCAACATATCGATAGAGCGAACAACTAGCAAGCAAAGATAGAAGTGATATCGAGGGTATGGTCATCTTGCCTAAGATCCCGCAAGGAAGAAGAACGAGTCCATGTAGAAGACAAACGGACGTAGTCGAACGGATCCTCACAAACGCGACATTACCGGAACTAACAAGAAGAAGCAACACCGGAAAGGAGCAAACAACATGGTAAACAACCATCATATAAACATGGCATGATGCATAATCAAGTATGATGCATGTTCGGTTTAAATATGCATGGCATGGCAAAGTGCACAAACAATACTACAAGTTAAGCGGAGCTCAATATGCAACGGGTTGCATATTGGAGAAGCACCACATGACTTATTTAGTTCGCTCTCGGTTAGGAACTCAACAATATTAAATGTTGGTTATCATGGCAAGAGGTGAAACATAAGTAAACTACACATTTAGGCATTTTAAATGAGGCCGGAACAACAAACAACAATTCTGGAAAATCCCCATATGCATATTTAGCAATTTAAAGCAAGCAACAATTTTAAGCATTTAAATGTTGTTAACATGATGCGGATAACATTTGCAAGTTTTATGCAATATTTATGAAAATGTTGATAAGAGCATTTTATGAAGCATTTGTCATCGTGGCGGAAACGACAGGGGTGCCACGGCAACGAATCCGAAAATGATGACACGGCAACATATCAGTTCCGGTAGCTCATGGAGATACTGGTGCAAAAGGAAATGTGATGGGAGCGTGTCCTGCAAGGATGGTGGGGTGCTCCCGGATACCGGGTGTCCCATGTGTCGGTGGCATGGCAACAGAGGGACGTGCATGAAACAAACAGGCACGGTGCAAACACGGGGTTCATCTCATACATCACACAACATTCGTCCACGGCGGTCGTCTCGATGTTATACCTTTGAAGCATGCATTTCCGGAGCGGTTCGAGTTCGACGGAATATAGACGGAAGTAGTTGTACACTCGGTCCACGGTGACTGTAGTGGAAGGAGGGGTACACGATGACTGTAGAGGTACTCACGAAAGTCGTACACGAGTCTTGTGACCAAGGTAGTCAGAATCCTGATTCGACTGCTAGAATCCTATGACTTCACGACCCTACGGAAGCATGTCGATCCAAATCCCACTATGAATCCGGATCAGGTAGAATCCATGTTGAGTCGCGATCCAAATCATAGAATCTTATACAAAACTGTACAATCCCGACTATGCTATGGACTACATGTGATTCTACTAACTTATCTAAGCTGTTTGTTTAGTTGTAGAAAAATAATATGCCATCATCCAAACCCCTTTTCATATATCTCATGAACCCTTATTCCCCTCCCAAGTCCAAACGCTCAGCCGCAGACACCTTTAATCCAGCTCTCAGAAACTCTAGATCGAAATCGAGGATCAGGCTTGTCGACATATGGAATTGGCATGAAAAGGAGGATGCTTCAAGATTGTCCGGAGAAGGAGAGCAAGACCCTTCAAGGTTTAGCATTGTAGGTCAAATAGACAAGTGATCAACTATTCACGCACTCTAAAAAGAACATTAGTAAATTTCATGTATTGAAGATTTAAATGTTCTATATATTTCCCTCTCATATATGTTCCATACATGCGAGCTACATGGTAGGTTAGCCATAAAAAAGTGGAATACAACTAGCATTGATGTGTATGTTCTTTGCTCCATATTTAGTGTCAAAACTCTATAGAACCCATATAATTTTTTTGTGTGCATACAAAATATCTTATTTGAGTAAATCTAGTAGAATCCTCGATTCCACGACTTGATCTTACGACTCGACTTTGTCTGAGGAAAACCGATCCGACTCCGAATCCCGACTCTAACTACCTTGCTTGAGACCCACGGTTCTTCGGGCCACGGTAGTTGTACTCGGGTCTTCGGCCACGGTAGTAGTCGTATAACATTTTCGTAGATGTTCAGGGTCACAACAAGGAACTTGACGTCCACGGGGTCTTCAAGGGTCGACGGTAGTGGTACTCGGTCGTTTCGAAGAGGTACTTGTCGAATCCAACGACTTCGGGGCGACGATAGGCGTACATGGGTCTTCGGCGACGGTAGATGAACAAGACAAAGGTAGTGGTACTATGCGTCGATCGTCGTGGTACTTGGGGTCTTCGAACTTGCTGGTCTCGTCAACTCGAAGGGGTACTTGGCGTTCTTAGCGATTCCGAAGACGGCGGTAGAGGTACACTTGTTGTAGGAGTACTCGGCGATGGGGTCAAACTTAACAATTCCAAATGCTTCGAGGTCACCATCAGTTTTGCGATTAAACGTCGATGTAGTGGTGATTGTGGTCTCCGAAACAAGAGATCGTCGAGGTACTTGCAACAAAACAACAACGGTAACCCAAAGGCCAAAACGAACCAATTACATCTGAAAGCCGCAGGGTTGTGGTCGTGATACTCCGGGTGTTGCAACGGCGGTGGTGGTCGTCCATGGAGGGGCGCTAGTTGCTGGAGAAGGGCCACACCACGGGGCTCAGCAAGGAAGGCGGTGCGCAGGAAGAGTAGCTGCAGCAGGGCAGCGTCACTGTAGGCACGGGAGGAGGAAGGCCATGGCAGAGGAGGGGCTTGAGCAGCAGCAAGTGGAGAGACGGAGGCGGGCTCAGCGGCCTAGACTCGCCGGTCGGAGCGGCGACGGGGTCACCGGGTGGCGCGGGGACGAAGTAGTAGGAGAGACGGAGCGGAGTAATGAAGTCGCCGGCGGCGGATCCGGCTGGGAATAGGCGCTGACGGCGGAAGCCTTGTGGGCAGCCACGACGAGGTCCCTGGCAAGGCAGGGTGACGGCTCTGGGAGGTAGGGACGGTGCGACGGAGAGGGTCTCGCGGCTGGAGGGGAGGCATTTCCTCGCGTAAGTCAGCAGGGCGGCGATGCCATGGAGGTTCGGGCATGGCTGAGGGAGGAGGACGAGGGGACCGAGCGTGACTCCTCCTGGTGTGTGTGGGTGGCGGCGGTAGCGGGAGGATGAGAGGGAGCGGGTGAGAGGAGGGGTCGCCTTGGGTTAGAAGGGGTGCGGGCTGGGCCTTAGAGGCCGGCCCAGTGGGGAGGCAAATGGCCAGGGGCCTTGGGCCTTTTGGTGGAGATGAAAAAAAAACGGAGGAGTTGGGTTGCGCTGGAATCTCTCTCTCCCTAAGTCTATTTTCCCTGATTAACAAATAAATAGAGAAATAAGAAATGTAGAGAGAGATAGGAGAAGAATTTGAGCAGGGCGCGAATTTTCTTGGACTCATAAAAAGGAGCTTGATCCGAGAAAAACACATTTGGCACCGTTTGGAAGGATTGCATTTGAACACATTCGAATGTGATTCAAATAAGTCTGAATTAGGAAAACATTTTTGGAGAGTCCAAAAATGTTCGTAATTTTGTGGAGATCGGGAAAGCGATGAAAGAAAATATGGGCAAAGTTTGGGACCAAACTTGAAGTAGAAAATACATGGAATTATTTTTGCAAGTGTGTTAGAATAATTATTATAGCTCCCTAATATATTGGGAGGATATGTTATATAGAGAAATCACCATGTGAGTTCCCTCAATTTAAATAGATCAAAGATCTATGCATTTTATTTAGTTGAGTTAAAAAAAATGAAATGGCATGATGGCATGATGACATGATGCAAAGCTCAAGATGCAAAGATGAATGCAACAGACAAAAGAAATCACCCGACGAAACTCGGAAAACATGGGAGGCATCTAAAGCGTCGGTCTCGGGGCATTACAGTTGGGCTGGGTGGCCTTTACCCAGCCTGTCTCCGATGGCTTCAACTTCTCCACCAATGTCGACATGGTAGCCTTTGCTTGTTTCTCTTGTACTATGTGCCTCTCTTCGTTAGAGCAAGTATAATAAGATGATGTAGGCGGATAGTAAGACTTTAAATAATACTCTCTCCGTTCCAAAATAGATGACCCAACTTTGTACTAAAGTTAGTACAAAGTTGATTCATCTATTTTGGAATGGAGGGAGTATGTTTTTACTGAGTTGGATGAGAGAGAAGAGAAACAGGCTACAAACTTACAGCTGGCTGTATACGAGCTCCAACACCCTTTGTGAGAGAAACATGTGGGTGACTACTACTAGGTCCAGGCTCTGCATCTTTGCTACCTTTTGATCTTGCGTTGGTTTTTCCCTTGAAGAGGAAAGGGTGATGCAACAAAGTAGAATAAGTATTTCCCTCAGTTTTGAGAACCGAGGTATCAATCTAGTAGGAGACAACGAGCCACCGAATACCTTCACAAACAAACACCAACTTGCACCCAACGCGACAAAGGGGTTGTCAATCCCTTCACGGTTATTTGCAAAGTGAGATCTGATATAGATGGATAAACGGCAAAGTAATATTTTTGGTTTATAGATCGGAAAGTAAAAGATTGCAAAGAAAGTAAATAGGAAACTAAAATTCTAGATCGGAAACTTATATGATTGAGAATAGAAGATTATATGATGGAAAATAGACCCCCGGGCCATAGGTTTCACTAGAGGTTTCTCTCAAGATAGAAAATATTACGGTGGGTGAACAAATTACTGCCGAGCAATTGATAGAAAAGCGTAAAGTTATGACGATATCGAAGGCAATGATCATGAATATAGGCATCACGTCCGTGTCAAGTAGACCGAAACGATTCTGCATCTACTACTATTACTCCACACATCGACCGACTCCTGCCTGCATCTAGAGTATTAAGTTCATAAGAACAAAGTAACATGTTAAGTAAGATGACATGATGTAGCGGAATTAACTGAAGCAATATGATGAAAACCCATCTTTTTATCGTCGATGGCAATAATACAATACGTGTCGGTTCCCCTTCTATCACTAGGATCGAGCACCGCAAGATTGAACCCAAAGCTAAGCACTTCTCCCATTACAAGAGAAACCAATCTAGTTGGCCAAACCAAATTGATAGTTCAAAGAGACTTGCAAAGATATCAAATCATGCATATAAGAATTCAGAGGAGATTCAAATAATATTCATAGATAAGCTGATCATAAATCCACAATTCATCGGATCTTGGCAAACACACCGCAAAAAAGTATTACATCGAATAGATCTCCAAGAACATCGAGGAGAACATGGTATTGAGAATCAAAGAGATAGAAGAAGCCATCTAGCTACTAGCTATGGACCCGTAGGTATGTGGTAAACTACTCACGCTTCATCGGAGAGGCAATTGTGTTGATGTAGAAGCCCTCCGTGATCGAATCCCCCTCTGGTAGGACGCCAGAAAAGGCCCCTAGATGGGATCTCACGGGTACAGAAGGTTGCGGCGGTGGAAAAGTAGTTTTGTGGCTCCCCTGGAAGGTTTTGGGGTATTTGAGAATATATAGGCGGAAGAAATAGGTCGGTGGAGTCATGAGGGGCCCACAAGGGTGGGGGGCGCGCCCTACCCCCTGGGCGCGCCCTTCGTCCTTGTGGATGCCTCATGGCTTCCTTGATGTGTACTCCAAATCCTTTGGATGTCTTCTGGTCCAAGAAAAATCATCGCGAAAGTTCCATTCCGTTTGGACTCCTTTTGGTATTCCTTTTCTGCGAAACTCTAAAACAAGGAAAAAAAGAAACTGACACTCGACTCTAGGTTAATAGGTTAGTCCCAAAAAATCATATAAAATAGCATATTAATGCATATAAAAGATCCAAGACAAATAATATAATAGCATGGAACAATCAAAAATTATAGATACGTTGGAGACGTATCAGGCATCCCCTAGCTTAATTCCTGCTCGTCCTCGAGTAGGTAAATGATAAAAACATAATTTTTGACGTGGAATGCTACCTAACATATTTATTCATGTAATTCTCTTTATTGTGGCATGAATGTTCACATCCATATGATTGAAAACAAAAGTTTAATATTGACATAAAAATAATAATACTTCAAGCATACTAACAAAAGAATTATGTCTTCTCAAAGTAACATGGCCAAAGAAAGCTTATCCCTACAAAATCATATAGTCTGGCTATGCTCCATCTTCATCACACAAAATACTCAAATCATGCACAACCTCGATGACAAGCCAAGCAATTGTTTCACACTTTTTTTGTTCTCAAACTTTTTTAACTTTCACGCAATACATGAGCGTGAGCCATGGATATAACACTATAGGTGGAATAGAAGGTTGTTGTGGAGAATACAAAAAGAAGGAGATAGTCTCACATCAACTAGGCGTATCAACGGGCTATGGATATGCCCATCAATAGATATCAATGTGAGTGAGTAGGGATTGCCATGCAACTGATGCACTAGAGCTATAAGTTTATGAAAACTCAAAAAGAAAACTAAGTGGGTGTTGCATCCAACTTGCTTGCTCATGAAGACCTAGGGCATTTTGAGGAAGCCCATCGTTGGAATATACAAGCCAAGTTCTATAATGAAAAATTCCCACTAGTACATGAAAGTGACAATATAGGAGACTTTCTATCATGAAGATCATGGTGCTACTTTGAAGCACAAGTGTGGCAAAAGGATAGTAACATTGTCCCTTCTCTCTTTTTCCCTCATTTTTGGGTCTTTTTTTGGCCTTTCTCTTTTTTTCCTCACATGGGACAATGCTCTAATAATGAAGATCATCACACTTTTATTTACTTACAACTCAAAGATTACAACTTGATACTAGAACAAAATATGACTCTATGTGAATGCCTCCGGCGGTGTACCGGGATGTGCAATGAATCAAGAGTGACATGTATAAAAAATATGATGAACGATGGCTTTGCCACAAATATGATGTCAAGTACATGATCATGCATAGCAATATGACAATGATGGAGCGTGTCATAATAAACGGAACGGTGGAAAGTTGCATGGCAATATATCTCGGAATGGCTATGGAAATGCCATAATAGGTATGTATGGTGGCTGTTTCGAGGAAGGTATATAGTGGGTTTATGGTACCGGCGAAAGTTGTGCGGTACTAGAGAGGCTAGCAATGGCGGAAAGGTGAGAGTGCGTATAATCCATGGACTCAACATTAGTCATAAAGAACTCACATACTTATTGCAAAAATCTATTAGTAATCAAAACAAAGTACTATGCACATGCTCCTAGGGGGATAGATTGGTAGTAAAATACCATCGCTCATCCCCGACCGCCACTCATAAGGAAGAAAATAAAAAAATATCTCATGCTCCAACTTTGTTACATAACGGTTCACCATACGTTCATGCTATGAGACTCACAAACCTTAACACAAGTATTTCTCAAATTCAGAACTACTTACTAGCATGACTCTAGTATCACCATCTTCATATCTCAAAACAATCATAAGGAATCAAACTTCTCATAGTATTTAGTGCGCTTTATATGAAAGTTTTTATTATATCCCTCTTGGATGCCTATCATATCAGGACTAATTTTATAACAAAAGAAAATTACCACGCTATTTTTAAAGACTCTCAAAATAATATAAGTGAAGTATGAGAGTATATAAATTTCTATAAAATAAAATCACTGCCGTGCTCTAAAAAGATATAAGTGAAGCACTAGAGCAAAATTGCCTAGCTCAAAAGATATAAGTGAAGCACATAGAATATTCTAATAAATCACGATTCATGCATGTCTCTCTCAAAAGGTGTGAACAAAAAGGATGATTGTGGCAAACTAAAAAGCAAAGACTCAAGTTGTACAAGACGCTCCAAGCAAAATGCATATCATGTGGTGAATAAAAATATAGCCTCAAGTAAAGTTACCGATAGACGAAGACGAAAGAGGGGATGCCTTCCCGGGGCACCCCTAAGCTTAGGATCTTGGCATCCTTGAATATTACTGGGGTGCCTTGGGCATCCCCAAGCTTAGGCTCTTGCCACTCCTTATTCCATAGTCCATCAAATCTTACCCAAAACTTGAAAACTTCACAACACAAAATTTCAACAGAAAATCTCGTAAGCTCCGTTAGTATAAAAAGATAAATCACCACTTTTGGTACTGTTGTGAACTCATTCTTTATTTATATTGGTGTAATATCTAATGTATTCCCACTTTTCCATGGTGCATTCCCCCCGATACTAGCCATAGATTCATCAAAATAAGCAAACAACACGTGAAAAACAGAGTCTGTCAAAAACAAAACAGTCTGTCGCAATCTGGATATTTCGAATACTTCTATAATTACAAAAATCCTGAGATATTAGGAAGTCCTAGGAAAATTGTTTATTAATCCTCGCCAGAAAGATTCAGTATTTATCGCACTTCTGTTAAAAATGAAAACTAATCGCCTGGGCGCAAAAGTTTCTGTTTTTCAATAGGATCAAATCAACTATCACCGTAAGCTATCCCAAAGGTCTTAGTTGGCACAAACACTAATTAAAACATAAAACCACATCTAACAAGAGGCTAGAAGAATTATTTATTGCAAAGCAGGACCTAAAAAGCAAAAGCAAAAATAAAATTGGGTTGCCTCCCAACAAGCGCTATTGTTTAACGCGCTTAGCTAGGCATAAAATACGAATAGATCTAGATGTAATCGTAATAATGATAGGGAAAATCTTGAAATCTCATCCCATACTCCCTTCGTTCAGAAGCAAGTTTTCTTTGTTGCAAACAAAAGTAATCAAAAGGGCTAAATTTAATAGGGTAAGAATCGCCAAGCTCGATCTCGGGAGGAATTGGTTCCTCGTTTGGCCCTTCATATTTTATGACCAACTCATCATTATAAGCATTATTTTGGCAAAAAATCATGAGCTTGTGTCCAAGAGAGAATCCCAACCCGTTGTTTTGTATAGCAAAATCATCATTAAACTCAGAAATCTTATCAATTAAAACATCGGTAGGGACCCTCTTTCTTAAATATTCGTTATAAGCAACATGATCTAAGGATCCTAGACGCATTATGTCCTCTTGATTAAAAATAATTCCCTCTATGGGAGGACGACCACCATCTAATTTATAATGATAAAAAAAATTCACTAGCTTCTTTCATAATAAATCTGAATTCATGAGCTAGGAATATAGTGGCAGCGCGCTTAATAGAAGAATGCTCAATATTAGAAAACTCTAGAAAAATCCTTTGTATGGATGGATGCATGTGAACAAATTGTCTTTAAAGTTCAACAACAAGCAAAGATATAGCATCCGCAAGACTACTAGTTTTATGGAGGATAGATCCACCCATGGTGGGGAGTGCGCCAGCACAAGTAAAGAAATCTTGAATAACCCCCTTTCCAATAATATTTCCGCTACCTATGCGGAATTTATTAGCATGCAAAATGGTAGTTTCTTCATGTGGACCATAATTAGAAAAAACATCAAAGTTTCCCCCATCCTTACTACTATACTTCTCAGCGATAACCTCCCCAGTTTTAGACATGGTGGCAACTGGCAAACGAAGAAGACGAACGGAAGAGGGGCGAAGAAAAGGCGAATCTTTTTGAAAATCACTTTAGAAGTGGGGGAGAGGAAAACGAGAGGCGAATGGCAAATAATGTAATGCGTGGGATGGGAGTTTAAGATGGGTACTTGGTATGCCTTGGCTTGGCGTAGATCTCCCCGGCAATGGCGCCAGAAATTCTTCGTGCTACCTCTTGAGCTTGCGTTGGTTTTTCCCTTGAAGAGGAAAGGGTGATGCAGCAAAGTAGTGCAAGTATTTCCCTTAGTTTTGAGAACCGAGGTATCAATCCAGTAGGAGACAACGCAACAAGCCACCAAATACCTGCACAAACAAAAACTAACTTGCACCCAACGCGACAAAGGGGCTGTCAATCCCTTCACGGTTATTTGCAAGGTGAGATCTGATATAGATGGATAAACGGTAAAGTAATATTTTGGTATTTTTGGTTTATAGGTTGGAAAGTAAAAGATTGCAAAGGAAGTAAATAGGAAACTAAAATTGTAGATCAGAAACTTATATGATGGAGAATAGAAGATTATATGATGGAAAATAGAACCGGGGGCCATAGGTTTCACTAGAGGCTTCTCTCAAGATAGAAAATATTATGGTGGGTGAACAAATTACTGCCGAGCAATTGATAGAAAAGCGCAAAGTTATGATGATATCTAAGGCAATGATCATGAATATATGCATCTGTCTGTGTCAAGTAGACTGAAACGATTCTGCATCTACTACCATTACTCCACACATCGACCGACTCTTGCCTGCATCTAGAGTATTAAGTTCATAAGAAAAGAGTAACACATTAAGTAAGATGACATGATGTAGCGGAATTAACTCAAGCAATATGATGAAAACCCCGTCTTGTTATCCTCAATGGCAACAATATAATACGTGTTGGTTCCCCTTCTGTCACTAGGATCAAGCACCGCAAGATTGAACCCAAAGCTAAGAACTTCTCCCATTGCAAGAAAAACCAATCTAGTTGGCAAAACTAAATCGATAGTTCGAAGAGACTTGCAAAGATATCAAATCATGCATATAAGAATTCAGAGGAGATTCAAACAATATTCATAGATAAGCTGATCATAAATCCACAATTCATCGGATCTCGACAAACACACCGCAAAAAAGTATTACGTCGAATAGATCTCCAAGAACATCGAGGAGAACATGGTATTGAGAATCAAAGAGAGATAATAAGCCATCTAGCTACTAGCCATGGACTTGTAGGTCTGTGGTAAACTACTCACGCTTCACGGAGAGGCAATGGTGTTGATGTAGAAGCCCTCCGTGATCGAATCCCCCTCCGGCAGGACACCGGAAATGGCCCCTAGATGGGATCGCACGGGTACAAAAGGTTGCGGCGGTGGAAAAGTGGTTTCGTGGCTCCCTTGGAAGGTTTTAGGGTATTTGAGAATATATAGGTGGAAGAAATAGGTCGGTGGAGTCACGAGGGGCCCACAAGGGTGGGGGGGCTACCCCCTGGGCGCACCCTCCGTCCTTGTGGATGCCTCATGGCTTCCCAGACATGTACTCCAAGTCCTCTGGATGTCTTCTGGTCCTAGAAAAATCATCGCAAAAGTTTCATTCAGTTTGGACTCCATTTGGTATTCCTTTTCTATGAAACTCTAAAACAAGGAAAAACAGAAAACTGGCATTGGTCTCAAGGTTAATAGGTTAGTCCCAAAAATCATATAAAATAACATATTACTGCATATAAAACATCTAAAACAGATAATATAATAGCATGGAACAATCAAAAATTATAGATATGTTGGAGACGTATTAATCTTCAGCCGAACTCCATCGACCTCCTGTCCATCTTCGCCTTTTACAGTGAGGCATTCGTGGGCGTGAGGCCCTCCGTTGCGCTCCTCTACCATTTCTTCTACCTGCGGCTGCACGATCCAACCCAGTGCTCTGACTGCTATCCTTCGCCGCGGTCCACAAGGGCAACACACTCATGAGGGCCGGGAAGAAGGTGGAGAACTTCCGGAGCCGGTGGGTCTTCATGGACACTGTAACACCCACAATGCGGCTATATCTCCCACGTGTCAGGGCACGACTTAGAGGCATAGCCGCATGGTAGGCTTGTCGCAAGAGGGGTAATCTTCACACATCCCATGTATTGAATAAGAAAGGGATAAAGAGCTGGCTTACAATCGCCACTTCACACAATACATAAATAATCCATACATCATCCAAGGTACAAACAAAGGTACGATTACGGAACCAAAATAAAGGAAGACAACCCCAAATGCTAGATCCCCGATCGTCCCAACTGGGCTCCACTACTGATCATCAGGAAAAGAAACATAATAACGACCCAAGTCTTCGTCGAACTCCCACTTGAGTTCGGTATCATCACCTGCACTGGTATCCTCGGCACCTGCAACTGTTTTGGAAGTATCCGTAAGTCACGAGGACTCAGCAATCTCACACCCGCGAGATCAAGACTATTTAAGCTTATGGGTAGGAGAAGGTAGTGAGGTGGAGCTGCAGCAAGCACTAAGCATATATGGTGGCTAACATACACAAATGAGAGTGAGAAGAGAAGCTACAAGTGATCAAGAAGTGATCCTGAAGCTACTTACGTTCAAGCATAACACAAGGCCGTGTTCTCTTCCTGGACTCTACCGAAAAGAGACCATCACGACAACACACGCGGTTGATTCATTTTTATTAAGTTAAGTGGCAAGTTCTCTACAACCGGATATTAACAAATTCCCATCTACCGCATAACCGCGGGCACGGCTCTCAAAAGTTTATACCCTGCAAGGGTGTCCCAACTTAGCCCATCACAAGCTCTCAGGGTCAACGAAGGATATTCCTTCTCCCAGAAAGACCCGACCAGTCTCAGAATCTCGGTTACAAGACATTTCAACAATGGTAAAACAGGACCAGCAAAGCCGCCCGATGTGCCGACAAATCCCGATAGGAGTCACACGTATCTCGTTCTCAGGGCACACCGGATGGGCCAGACGTCGGGTTGGCATAGACCCTGGTTGCCCAAGGGGCACCGGACATCGCCCAGTTTGGACCAACACTCAGAGGAGCACTGGCCCAGGGGTTTAAAATAAAGATGACCCTTGAGTCCACGGAACCCAAGGGAAAAAGGCTTAGGTGGAAAATGTTAAAACCAAGGTTGGGCCTTGCTAGAGGAGTTTTATTCAAAGCGAACTGTCAAGGGGTTCCCATAACACCCAACCACGCAAGGAACGCAAAATCAAGGAACATAAAACCGGTATGACGGAAACTAGGGCGGCAAGAGTGGAACAAAACACCAGGCATAAGGCCGAGCCTTCCACCGTTTACCAAGTATATAGATGCATTATAGTAAATAAGAGATAATAATGATATCCCAACAATATCCAGGTTCCAACATGGAACAAGCTTCATCTTCACCTGCAACTAGCAACGCTATAAGAGGGGCTGAGCAAAAGCGGTAACATAGCCAAACAACGGTTTGCTAGGAAAGGTGGGTTAGAGGCTTGTCATGGAAATATGGGAGGCATGATATAAGAAGTGGTAGCTAGCGCGGCATAGCGATAGAACAAACAACTAGCAAGCAAAGATAGAAGTGATTTCGAGGGTATGGTCATCTTGCCTGCAAAGTTCTCAGAGTTGTCAAAAGCTTGATCCTCGTTAGCGTACTGAACAGGTTCCTCGTTCACGTACTTGTCTCCCGGCTCTACCCAAAACAAGAACAAAAGAAAATGGAACAACAATCAAGCACGGTGCAATGCACAAGCAACATGATGCAATACATGGCATGATATGCAAGATATGATATGCAATGCATATGCGAGCTCCGGAAGGGAAAGAATGATCAAGGCATCGACTTGGCAAACCAATTATGTCGCTGGAAAGATAAGGTGATTTCGGTCGAAATCGAAATAAAGATCACCGAAAACGGATGCACGGTTTGCAAAAGGAAAGCAAAACAAGAATGGTGCTATTATGCGATTAATAGCACGATGGCACTTAGAATGCAACAAGAAACTAAGCTACTGCACTCCAACATAGTAAAAAAATACATGGCAGTGATCTACAAGAGATGCTTGACGAAACATGAACACTGAGCGAGGGCTAAATCACAACAGAACAGGTTCAAACAAGCATGGCAAAAGTGCAAAAGATATCAGCATCACAGACTTAGTGAAATACTAACATGTCAAAAACAACATCAGGAAGCAATGTTTAGAGCAAGCAAACATCATGCTACATGAACATATCATAGAAAACCAAGGCATGGCATGATTTTACTAAAAGCATAGATCAAAAGTCCCTTACTGATCATGAGCCAAAAAGGCAAAAATAATATGATGGCACCCATGTAAACATAGCAAGTTTTATTAACAGTTTCAGACTTAGCAGAAAAACAGAGCATGCCATAAACAGGTTCACGATAGCAACTTTGCAAGCTCATGCCACCCACCACAAAGCATTTCATGATAAAACAAGCATACCAACAGCAAGATGACATGTTCATGAAGCTAACCATGGCAAGAGCAAGTCCATAGGATGCGTGGATCACTAGCAAAAACCATGGCAATATTGATTGACATGTTAACATTCTGCCAGGAACATTTTATAGAAAAAGTAGAGCAATAACAAGACATGCTAGACAACTCCATAATTGCAAACATGGGCATGGATGGATAGAGCATAACCACATGTTCAAAACATCCTTACTGAAGTATCCCAAAATAAGCATGGATCTCACTGTAGCATCAAGTTAACATGGCATCAAAATAACAGCAGGAAAAGGACTTAGCAAAATCCTAAGTCCGTGAAAACAGCAACATCACGGAGCCTAGTTTGCATGCTTGTGCTAGTCACCACATAGATCATAAAAATACAAGACAAGCACCTATGTAAATATGGCATGATGTAGTTCAAAACACATGTAGAGCTCATGCTCATATGATGCACACATCAAATGCAACAAAAATGACAAATCACCATGATCTGATAAGTACCAGCTCCTAACATTTTATAGCACTCTTGCATGAAAGAAAATGGCATCACAAAGTACAGTATCATGCATGGAAATGCTTCTAACGTGAAGAGCTCATCGAGATGAACAATTCGACATATCATATGCATGATTCGGAGCTACGGTCACCGAGATACGATATGTTGAACAGGGCATGAAAATAACAAGGGAACCGTGGACTTAGTGGAAATCACCTCGCGGACTAGGGTTGACCGTGGCACGGATTCCGAGGCGGCGGCAGATCTGGCCGGATCCTCGCCGGAGAAGAGGGAGACGGTGGCCGGAGCTTGGAGGGGGAGGTGCTCCGACGAGGGGGGCATTGAATCTCGCCAAAGGAGGCCGGTGGAGGGCGGAGGGGCACCGGGCGGTGAAGGGCGGCGGGGTCGCCGGAGTTTGTCGGCGGGTGCGCCGAGCGAGGTGGCGGCGCTGCGAAGGCGATGCGGTAGGGGCGCGCGGGAGGCGGCGAACGGGCTCGCGGGCCGGCGGCGGATGCCATGTGGCAGCACCCGATTGGCGTGGGGCGCGCCGGCGGACGGAGGCGGACACGTCCGTCGGTGGGGAGAAATGTCCGGCGGCGAGAGGGGGAATTCGCTAGGGTTTCATCCGGGATTTCGGGGGAGATGCACATATTTATAGGTAGGGGAGTTTGGAGTGTCCAAATGAGGTCTAGTTTTCGCCCACACGATCGTGATCCGACGCTGGAGGACATGGAGATGGTTTAGATGGGTTATTGGGCTGTTTTGGAGGGGTGTTGGGCTGCAACACACAAGAGGCCTTTGCAGTTACCCGGTTAACCGTTGGAGTATCAAACGGACTCCAAATGGAATGAAATTTGACAGGCGGTCTACCGGTGGTGTAGCAAGGCCACTTGACAAATCTCGGTCCATTCCGAGAATGTTTAACTCCCGCTCATGAAAAGAGACAAGAGGGGTGCACCGGTGCATGTGGGAGTGTCGGATTATGAAACAGACAACGGGGAAAATGCTTGGATGCATGAGACGAACATGAATGCAAATGAGATGCACATGATGACATGATATGAAATGCGTGACATGAACAAAATGCAAAACGAATACAAAACCCAACCACGAAGGGAATATCATAACTTAAAGCCGAAAATGGCAAGAGTCGGAGTTACAAATATGGCAAGTTACATCCGGGGTGTTACAACACTCCACCACTACAAGAGGATCTCGTCCTGAGATCTAGGACTGAAAGAACTCTGGATATTCGGAACAGAGGTGATCCTCGCGCTCTCTGGTGGCTTCTCGGTCAGAATGGTGTGACCACTTGACTTTCAAGAATTTGATTGACTTGTTGCGGGTCTTGCGCTCGGTTTCTTCAAGAATAGAAACGGGATGCTCATGATAAGACATGTCTTCTTAGAGATCAATCTCTTCGAAGTTGATGGTGCACTCAGGAGTCTTGAAGCACTTGCGAAGCTGTGACACGTGAAACACATCGTGCACGTTTGTGAAGTTGGACGGAAGCTCAAGTTGATAAGCGAGGTTGCCTCTTTTGCCAATGATCTTGAAAGGACCCACGTATCTAGGGGCAAGCTTCCCTTTGATACCGAAGCAACGAGTACCTTTCATTGGAGAGTCGCGGAGGTAGACATGGTCTTCGATCTCGAAAGCCAAGTCACGGTGCTTGCTATCATAGTAACTCTTCTGGCGCGATTACGCGGCTTTCAGATTTTCACGGATGACTTAACACATTTCTTCAGCTTCTGTGATTAAGTCATTGCCAAGAAGTTGGCATTCACCTTTCTCTGACCAATTGAGAGGAGTACGACACTTTCTGCCATAGAGAATTTCAAATGGGGCCTTGCCCGAACTTGCTTGGAAGCTATTGTTGTAGGAGAACTCGGCATATGGAAGACAATTCTCCCACTTCATACTGAAGGAGATGACACAAGCCCTGAGCATATCTTCAAGGATTTGATTGACTCGCTCAACTTGGCCACTTGTTTGAGGATGGAAAGCTGTCCTGAAGCGAATGTTGGTTCCCATGGCCTTCTGGAAGGAGTCCCAGAACTTGGAGGTGAAAATGCTTCCACATCCGAAGATATCAATTGCGGAATACCGTGCAAAGAGACAATGCTGGAGGTGTATAGCTCTGCCAGCTGAGCTACTGTGATAGATTCTTTGATTGGAAGGAAATGAGCCACTTTAGTAAGCTTTTCGATGACAATGAAGATAGCATCATTTCCGCGCTTGGACTTAGGAAATCCAGTCACGAAGTCCATCTCGATATGGTCAAACTTCCATTCTGGAATAGCAAGAGGTTGGAGGAGACCAGCTGGCCGTTGGTGTTCTGCTTTCACTCTTCTGCAGACATCACATTCGTTCACGAATTGAGGAATCTCTCGCTTCATTCGAGTCCACCAATACGACTGCTTGAGGTCATGGTACATTTTCATACTTCCAGGATGAATGGAAATAAGGGAATTGTGTGCCTCGTTCATAATGACTTTCCTTAGATCATCTTTAGGAACCACAATCCGGTCCTTGAAGAATAGAGTGTCTTTGTCATCAATGTGATAGCACTTGTATTTGGGTTGGCTCTTGGCGATCCCATGTTTCACCTTCTTCACCATGGTATCAAGAAGTTGTGCCTCACGAATTTGATCTTCCAAAGTAGGAGAGACTTGGAGGTTGTCAAGAAAGCCTTGAGGAACAACTTGGAGATTCAGTTTGCGGAAAGCTTCACAAAGGTCCGGTTGGAAGGGCTTGAGAATTAAGCTGTTGCAGTAAGCCTTCCTACTCAAAGCATCTGCAATCACATTGGCCTTGCCTGGAGTATATTCAATACTCGGATTGTATTCTTGAACCATTTTGACCCAACGAGTCTTCCTGAGGTTGAGGTTGGGTTGAGTGAAGATGTACTTGAGGCTCTTATGATCTGTAAAGATGTCCACTTTCCTTCCCAACAAGAGATGTCTCCACGTTAATAATGCAAGGACAACCGCCGCCATGTCAAGATCATGAGTGGGGTAGTTCCTTTCATTGGGCTTCAACTGACGAGAGGTATAAGCCACAACTTTCTTCTCTTGCATTAATACAGCACCGAGACCTTGTAAGGAGGCATCATAGAAAACTTTGAATGGCTTGGATTCATCAGGAGGAGTCAAGACAAGAGCTATGACCAGCTTCTCTTTGAGGGTGTTGAAAGCAACGTCACACTCAAGCGTCCAAACATACTTGACATGCTTCTAGAGGAGGTTGGAAAGAGGCTTTGCAATCTTAGAGAAATTCTCAATGAATCTTCGACAATAACTTGCAAGCCCAAGAAAGCTGCGGAGCTAGTTGACATTCTGAGGAGGCTCCCAATTCACTATTGCAGACATCTTCTCGGGATTAACAGCGATGCCCTTGGCGGAGATGATATGACCAAGGTAAAGAACTTCGTCAAGCCAGAACTCACACTTGGAAAACTTCACATAGAATTGATGCTCTCTGAGTTTGTCGAGTACCAATCTCAAATGGTTGGCATGATCCTCCTTATCTTGGAAAATACCAAGATATCATTGAGATACACCAGGACGAAATCATTTGTGTAAGGGTTGAAGATTAATTTCATCATGCGAGAGAACGTTGGAGGAGCATTGACAAGGCCGAAAGACATGACAATATATTCATAAGAACCATAGCTTGTTCTGAATGCTGTCTTTGGAATATCTTGTTCACGAATGTGAATATGATGATAACCCATACCGAGGTCAAGCTTGGAGAATACTTTGGCACATTTAAGTTGCTCGAATAGCTCATTGGTGTTGGGCAATGGATACTTGTTCTTTATTGTCTTCTTGTTCAATGGACGGTAGTCAACACAGAGTCATTCCGTTCCATCCCTCTTCTTGACAAAAAGGACAACACAACCCCATGGAGATGAACTCGGTCTGATCAGACCCATACGCTCTTGTTCATCGAGTTGTTTCTTCAACTCCTTCAACTCCTATGGTCCAAGTTTGTAAGGACACTTGCAAACAGGTTCCATGCCAGGCTCAAGATCGATAACAAATTCAACTGGCCGGTGAGGAGGCATTCCCGGAAGCTCTTCTGGAAAGACGTCTTGGTATTCACAAACGACCGGAATCTGAGAGATCGCATTCAACTCGCCCTTCTCATTGAGAGAAAACAGTCGAATGGTTTCATCACGAGCGGCATAGATGATCACATCCTCACAAGAGTGTGTCAATTGAATCTGCCTGGTAGCACAATCAAGCTGAGCCTTGTGCTTAGAAAGCCAGTCCATGCCGAGAACTAGATCAATATCTGATTCACCAAGAACAATTGGAGAAGACAGAAATTTATAGTTTCCCATCTTGATAGAAACATCCGGAACCATGGAGCTTGCGTTCATGAATTTACCCAGAGAGACAATTGACAACTGCCTAGGCAATTCTTGGAAAGGTGATTAGAAGCAAATGGTCTTGAAATGAAACAATGCGATGCACCAGTATCAAATAAGACTTTTGCAGGAAAGGAGTTAATTGGAATGTTACCCATGATCACTTCTGAAGAATCCTCTGCCTGAGCTGCGTTCATCATGTTGACCTTTGCCGACTTGGGATTATTCTTGACCACTGCATTGCTAGAAGATCTCAGAGGAGGAGGAGGCGGAAGGCGCCTTTGGTTGAAGAATTTGTTTTCATAGTGCCCTTTCTGCTGACACTTGTTGCAAGTAACCTCTGAGAGCGGACGATGATATGGAGCACTTGACCTTGGAGCTTGAGACTGAGCTTTGTTCTGATAGCATGGGTTGGGTGGGTGGGAAGATCCATTGCTACCTTTGCTCTTCTACTGGTAGGGCTGGCGAAACGGAGGAGAAGGAGGCAATCAGAACTTCTGTTGCTTAGCTGCCACTTGCGATGAAGAAGAAGGCTGAACAGCGTCCCTGACTCTCTTCTTAGATGCCTCACACTTGAGCTGAGCAGCTTCTTGCTTTAGTGCCATGTTATAGAATTGATCAAACTTGGTCGGCTCAAGAAGCACGAGAGCTAATTGCAGATCTTCTCTGAGGCAACCTCTGAATTGATAGATCATACTCTTTTCATCAGGAATGTCTGTTTAGCGAAGCAAGCAAGTTTCTGAAACTGGATATTGTATTGATACACAGACATGCTGTCTTGCTTGAGATTGTGGAACTCCGCACACTTGCTCTCAGCTACACTTGGTGGGATATGATGAGCTTTGAACTCTCGGCGGAAATCATCCCAGGTAATCACACGACCTCCTTTGGAATCTCTGTATTGTTGATACCACTCAGCAGCTTGGTCCTTGAGTTGAAACGAAGCAAACTTGACAAAGTCCTCAGGTCTGACATTGCTACATTCAAAATGTTTGTAGATGTCCATGAGCCAGTCATCGGCGTCTGTGGCCTCGGCACACTTGCTGAAAGATTTCGGCTGGTTTGTGAGGAACTGGTTGAGGGTAGCAAACTAAGGCTGATTGTTGCCTTGGCCTTGATTTCCTTGGTTGCTCTACCCTTGGTTGCGCTCTTGCAAGAGTTGCAAAAGCATGTGAGTGTTGGCGTTGGTGGCTGCCATGACAGCTTTCCATGTCTCCGGAGGTGGAGGTGGTGACGGAGGGTTCGACTGATCCCCATCATTGCGGTCCAGATTCTAACGTGTTGGAGGAGCCATCCTGAAGAGGTTGACATCCGTTAGAATTTTGAAAGACATATATTCAAGCTGAATCAATGGATCAAAATTGCAACATATATTCTTAACATTCGAACAAGGACGAACGAATGAATTCCAAAGTAAATCATCACACGTCCATTAAGTTGAGAAGCCACTTAGATAAAGGTAGATGAATAAAGCAACAAGGTACGGATATGAACAAATAAGTGGTAAGGATTACCCAATCACAAACCCAATATCTGTGGGAAGAAATACTAGAGCTACTAGAATTCCCACCTATAAAACTCCCAAAACTTTCTGGTTATGCAATCAGGTGTTGGGGATACACGAGAAGCATAATATCTCACCCAAACTAACAATTCCTACATCCAGTTGTATCCATCCTTCAACACATAACCAAGAAACCTTCGGAAATCATGTACCTCAACCATCGAAAAGCATCCGTTAGACTAGTTATGGCAATACTCCCGAACTCCCGCCCCAGTACTGGGTGGCGTCGAGGTTATCTCACCAACAACTGCATAAAAGAGATTTTCGATGTCGGTGAACTCAGGTATTCCAGAACTACAACGATAAAATTGTGATGACAACACCTCGGAGCTCCACTCCCCGGGACACTGCCACAACCCCTAAATGTTAGGAGGCACCAAGAACAATGTTCTCATCACAAGACTATCGGAACGATTCCAAGATACCCGCGTGATCCTAATTTTTTTTCATGAAATTTGAGGAGAGGAGATTCAAAACTTCTACATGAGGAGGCGTCACCAGAGTGACGAAGGGACTGAGGAGTAAAAAAAGAATCCTACTCTCCGATATATATAATCCTAAGACTCAAAACATTTTGTTCTAGACTCACCAACGTTAGCGATTCGATCAAGCAGGGGGCTCCTAAGTCGGGGATGGCTCTGATACCAACTTGTAACACCCACAATGCGGCTATATCTCCCATGTGTCGGGGCACGACTTAGAGGCATAGCCGCATGGTAGGCTTGTCGCAAGAGGGGTAATCTTCACACATCCCATGTACTGAATAAGAAAGGGATAAAGAGCTGGCTTACAATTGCCACTTCACACAATACATAAATAATCCATACATCATCCAAGGTACAAACAAAGGTCCGATTACGGGACCAAAATAAAGGAAGACAACCCCAAATGCTAGATCCCCGATCGTCCCAACTGGGCTCCACTACTGATATCAGGAAAAGAAACATAATAACAACCCAAGTCTTCGTCAAACTCCCACTTTAGTTAGGTATCGTCACCTGCACCGGTATCCTCGGCACCTGCAACTGTTTTGGAAGTATCCGTAAGTCACGAGGACTCAAAAATCTCATACCCGCAAGATCAAGACTATTTAAGCTTATGGGTAGGAGAAGGTAGTGAGGTGGAGCTGCAGCAAGTACTAATCATATATGGTGGCTAACATACGCAAATGAGAGCCAGAAGAGAAGCAATGCAACGGTCGAGAAGCTAGAAGTGATCAAGAAGTGATCCTAAAGCTACTTACGTTCAAGCATAACACAAGGCCGTGTTCTCTTCCCGGACTCCACCGAAAAGAGACCATCACAGCAACACACGCGGTTTATTCATTTTAATTAAGTTAAGTGGCAAGTTCTCTACAACCGGATATTAACAAATTCCCATCTGCCACATATCCGCGGGCACGGCTCTCGAAAGTTTATACCCTACAGGGGTGTCCCAACTTAGCCCATCACAAGCTCTCACGGTCAATGAAGGATATTCCTTCTCCCGGAAAGACCCGATCAGTCTTGGAATCCCGGTTACAAGACATTTCGACAATGGTAAAACAAGACCAGCAAAGCTTCCCGATGTGCCGACAAATCCCGATAGGAGTCACACGTATCTCATTCTCAGGGCACACCGGACGGGCCAGACGTCGGGTTGGCATAGACCCTAGTTGCCCAGGGGGCGCCGGACATCGCGCAGTTTGGACCAACACTCGGAGGAGCACTGTCCGGGGGTTTAAAATAAAGATGACCCTTGAGTTCGTGGAACCCAAGGGAAAAAGGCTTAGGTGGAAAATATTAAAACCAAGGTTTGGCCTTGCTGGAGGAGTTTTATTCAAAGCGAACCGTCAAGGGGTTCCCATAACACCCAACCGCATAAGGAACACAAAATGAAGGAACATAACACCGGTATGACAGAAACTAGGGCGGCAAGAGTGGAACAAAACACCAAGCATAAGGCCGAGCCTTCCACCCTTTACCAAGTATATAGATGAATTAAAGTAAATAAGAGATAATAATGATATCCCAACAATATCCATGTTCCAACATGGAACAAGCTTCATCTTCACCTGCAACTAGCAACACTATAAGAGGGGCTGAGCAATAGGGGTAACATAGCCAAACAACAGTTTGCTTTGAAAGGTGGGTTAGAGGCTTGTCATGGAAATATGGGAGGCATGATATAGCAAGTGGTAGGTAGCGCGGCATAGCAATAGAACGAACAACTAGCAAGCAAAGATAGAAGTGATTTCGAGGGTATGGTCATCTTGCCTGCAAAGTTCTCAGAGTTGTCGAAAGCTTGATCCTCGTTAGCGTACTCAACAGATTCCTCGTTCACGTACTCGTCTCCCGGCTCTACCCAAAACAAGAAAACAAGCAAATGGAACAACAATCAACCACGGTGCAATGCACAAGCAACATGATGCAATACATGACATGATATGCAAGATATGATATGCAATGCATATGCGAGCTCCAGAAGGGAAAGAATGATCAAGGCATTAGCTTGGCAAACAAAGTATGCTGCTGGAAAGATGAGGTGATTTCGGTCGAAATCGATATAAAGATCATCAGAAACGGATGCACGGTTTGCAAAAGCCAAGCAGAACAATAATGGTGCTATTCTGCGATTAACAGCACGATGGCACTTAGAATGCAACAAGAAACTAAGCTACTGAACTCTAACATAGCAACAAAATACATGGCAGTGATGTACAAGAGATGCTTGACAAAACATGAAAACTGAGCTACGGCTAAATCACACTAGAACAGGTTCAAAAAAGCATGGCAAAAGTGCAAAAGATATCAGCATGACAAACTTAGTGAAATACTAACATGTCAAAAACAACATCAGGAAGCAATGTTTAGAGCAAGCAAACATCATGCTACAGGAATATATCATAGAAAACCAAGGCATGGAATGATTCTACTAAAAGCATAGATCAAAAGTCCCTTACTGATCATGAGCCAAAAGGCACAAAAGATATGATGGCACCCATGTAAACATAGCAAGTTTTATTAACAGTTTCAGATTTAGCAGAAAAACAGAGCATGGCATAAACAGGTTCACGATAGCAACTTTGCAAGCTCATGCCACTCACCACAAAGCATTTCATGACAAAACAAGCATACCAACAGCAAGATGACATGTTAATGAAGCTAAACAGGGCAAGAGCAAGTCCATAGGATGCATGGATCACTAGCAACAACCATGGAAATATTGATTGACATGTTAACATTCTGCCAGGAACATTTTATAGCAAAAGTAGAGCAATAACAAGACATGCTAGACAACTCCATAATTGCAAACAGGGGCATGGATGGATATAGCATAACCACATGTTCAAAACATCCTTACTGAAGTATCCCAAAATAAGCATGGATCTCACTATAGCATCAAGTTAACATGGCATCAAAATAACAGTAGTAAAAGGACTTAGCAAAATCCTAAGTCCGTGAAAACAGCAACATCACAGACCCTATTTTTCATGATTGTGCTAGTCACCACATAGATCATAAAAATACAAGACAAGCATCTCCGTAAATATGGCATGATGTAGTTCAAAACACATGTAGAGCTCATGCTCATATGATGCACACATCAAATGCAACAAAAATGACAAATCACCATGATCTGATAAGTACCAGCTCCTAACATTTTATAGCACTCTTGCATCAAAGAAAATGGCTTCACAAAGTACAGTATCATGCATGGAAATGCTTCTAACGTGAAGAGCTCATTGAGACGAACAATTCGACATATTATATGCATGGTTCGGAGCTATGGTCACCGAGATACGGCATGTTGAACAGGGCATGAAAATAACAAGGGAACCGGGGACTTAGTGGAAATCACCTCGCGGACTAGGGTTGACCGCAGCACGGATTCCGAGGTGGCGGCAGATCTGGCCGGATCCTCGCCGGAGAAGAGGGAGACGGTGGCCGGAGCTTGGAGGGGGAGGTGCTCCGGCGAGGGGGGCACCGGATCTTGTTGGAGGAGGCCGGTGGAGGGCGGCGGGGCACCGGGCGGCGGGGTCGCCGGAGTTCATCGGCGGGGGCGGCGAGCGAGGCGGCGGCGCTGCGGAGGCGATGGGGCAGGGGCGTGCGGGAGGCGGCGAACGGGCTCGCGGGCCGGCGGCGGACGCCACGTGGCAGCACCCGATTGGCGCGGGACGCGGCAGCGGACGGAGGCGGACACGTCCGTCGGTGGGGAGAAATGTCCGGTGACGAGAGGGGGAATTTGCTAGGGTTTCATCCGGGATTTCGGGGGAGATGCACATATTTATAGGTAGGGGGAGTTTCGAGTGTCCAAATGAGGTGTAGTTTTCGCCCACACGATCGTGATCCGATGATGGAGGACATGGAGATGGTTAGATGGGTTATTGGGCTGTTTTGGAGGGGTGTTGGGCTGCAACACACAAGTGGCCTTTGCGGTTACTCGGTTAACCGTTGGAACATCAAACGGACTCCAAATGGAACGAAATTTGACAGGCGGTCTACCGGTGGTGTACCAAGGCCACTTGACAAATCTCGGTCCATTCCGAGAACGTTTAACTCCCGCTCACGAAAAGAGACAAGAGGGTTGCACCGGTGCATGTGGGAGTGTCGAATTGCGAAACGGACAACGGGGAAAATGCTCGGATGCATGAGACGAACACGAATGCAAATGAGATGCACATGATGACATGATATGAAATGCGTGACATGAAAAAAATGCGAAACGAAGACAAAACCCAACCGCGAAGGGAATATCATAACTTAAAGCCGAAAATGTCAAGAGTCGGAGTTACAAATAAGGCAAGTTACATCCGGGGTGTTACAGACACCGAGGGCTTCAACATGCGGCTGGAACTGCCGTCCCGGCTGCCGGAGAAGCTTGATTGGTGGGGGCACGAGAAGCTCTCCGACCTCTGGGCAGTGCCTGTCCTATGGAAGATGATCGCAGACATGCATGCCGGGGCGCTAACGGGGGGGGGGGGGGGGGGGGGGGGGGGGGGGGGGCATGCTTGTCAAGGAGTTCCTGACGCAGCGCCTGACCCCGCTCAAGGCACACACGCGCCCCATGTGGGAGTTCAAGGACGCAGTGGACAACATCCGGCTGCGCTCGGGGAGCTTGACGGGCGAGGAGCCGGATAGGGCCATGAACACCCTGCTTGAGGGGGATCTGGGCAACCTCCCAGCGGCCTACATCCCGTTGTACCACCGCGCCGATGGGGCGATGCTGGTCGCCGCCATGCCCGTCTTCAATAAGCTGGGGCTCATGCTGCCCGAACCTCCCAACTCCCTGGTGCTAGTGTCTTGTGGCAACAACGCCGGTGAAGAGGGCGAGGAAGACTCGGAGGCGACCATGGACGACATGGTGGAGACCTCTCCCCCGTCTTAGAGCGAGCTTCTCCGTGACCTCACAAATGATGACGACGCTGTCGAGCCCCTGGTCGTGGAATCCCCTCGCTCCACCTGGGTCGTCGCGACGTCCGAGGCCACTCCCCCGGACTTGCGGAGGCCAGGCCAGGTGACCATGAAGAAGAGCGGGGCGGCACCCCCTCTCCAAGGTGACACATCTGCCTTACCGACCGTCGACGCTGCACCAAGGCTAGCCGTTGTGCGCCACGCCAACCCTCAAGACGCGGTAAAGTCCGCACCCAGGAAGATCGGAGGCACCCCGGCCCCGGCTAGGAAGAGGGCGTACATTGCCCCTGACGAGTAAGATCCTCACCTTGTTTTTGTTTATCGCGCCTTGATACCATGCCCACAATGCTCCCCTCCTGGTGACCAGGATGGGCATCATCGTGAAGAAGAGGAAGGAGGGAGTTGGGAACCCAGAGGCGCCATCGCTCACCACAGTTGTGGTGGCTCTAGCGCAGACGGAAGAGGTTGCTTCACGCTCCCCTGCGATGGAGCTCCCCCCAAAGCACGGTGGTGGACCCTCAGGAGGAGTCTGCCTACACGGGCCAGCAGGCTCCGGAGCTGTCCATCCCCGCCGTACCCCTAGGGGGTTCAGAGGCTCCAGGGCCCCAAGCAGCCCTTGCTGCTGCGATGACGCCATCCCACGTGCCGGACCACCTCCTCCCCAGGCCCTCGTACTGGCGGACTACGGCCCCCTTGCCAGGACGGGGGCTCTGGAGGAAGACTATACCGTGCTAGTCAGCTCCGGACCGATCTCCAAGATGCCGACAGGTGCCTAGTGAGGGAAAGCATGGAGCTGATCTCAGGGTGGATCCAGGCCGACGCGTCCGCTAGGAAGGCCTGGGGCTAGGCCGAGGCCGCCACAGTGGAGCCAACACGTGGATCCTCCAATGAGTGAGAATTTTACACGTGGAAAATCCCCATTGGTCGGGGCTGTTAACGGCTTATCGGATCCAAACTGGAACCCGATAGCTTAACGCCAACCCAGTACGATGGATGCCATGTGTCGGTTACCCTTGACTAAAACACTTCCATGACACACCATTTATCGTCATGGAAGTGGACACTTCCGTGATGATAGTTTTGGTATTGT
This sequence comes from Triticum urartu, assembly GCF_003073215.2. Taxonomy (NCBI): domain Eukaryota; kingdom Viridiplantae; phylum Streptophyta; class Magnoliopsida; order Poales; family Poaceae; genus Triticum; species Triticum urartu. Next base: position 172,413,451 of record NC_053026.1, on the reverse strand, counting down.
CATGGAACACTTCTAAGATAGCATAGGTATGACTATCTTGATTCTGTCCTAAAATCGTCATGGATGTACATGCATGACAGAAAACGTGACCTACTGTGACAAACACGTATAATCACGGAAGTGTATTTTTTTGTAATGTCCGCGGCTTGGTCGGCGGTCGCCTGGGCCAGCTTGGCGTCGCGATTGGCAAGCGTCGCTTCACGGGCCTTGAGATCATCCTCTCGCTGCTGAAGCCGTTGGCTGTGGGCAGTCTGCCCCTCACGGAGAGTCTTCAGCTCAGCCTCCGCCTTGTTGCAGCACTCCTTGGCAGACACTGCGTCGTCCAGCGCCGCGTCGCGAGCTCCCGTGGCTTCGTTGGCCTCCCTCTTGCTCTCGGGATTGGGACAGATGTCATCCACTCATTGTACGGGAGGTGCCTATGATACGTTGGCACGTGGCAAGGCCCAACAGTGGCCCATTTAGGTGAAAGAGGCCAACCCAGTCAAAATTAGCAGGCCGGCCCATATAGGGCCTACTTGTGTCTGCTCCATTTAAGCGCACGACCCATACGAGATGTGCCAATTCGGCCCGTTAACTATTTGACACCATTGCAGCCCATCGTCAGTTCGAGCCTATTAACAGTCCACTATATATTTGGGCTCAATATTGGCCCCATGTGGTTTCGGCCTGTTAACGACCCATTCAAGGGATGTGCCAATTTTCAGGATGTATGTCTTTTGACCTTTCAGCGACCCATTTAAGTGTTGGGCCAATTTCTATCCTAGTGTGTCTTTCAGCCCGTTAACGACCCATAAATGAATTGGGCCATTTACAGTTGGACCTGAGTTTTTGCTTCTTAATGGCCCATGCTCTTCATGACCAATACCATCCCGGTTTCTCTTTCGGCCTGCTAAAGGCCCACAACACAGTTGGGACATATAAAGTCCGACCTGACTTTCGGCCTCTTAGCGGCCCATGCTCTTCATGGTCCAATACGAGCCCATTGTCTCTTTCGGCCTGCTAAAGGCCCAAAATATAGTTGGGCCATATATAGCCCGACCTTAGTATCGTCCTATTAACGACCCGTGAAGTCAAATGGGCCTGCTTATTGGCCACTTCGTGTCGGCCTGATAACGACCCGGGAGGTAATAGGGCCGAGCATTAATTGTTGGCCCGTTTCAATTATAGCGGCCCAATAGTGCTTTCGGCCTGGTTACGACCCATTAACTTAATGGGCCCGCTAAAGTTTGAACATGTCAGTAGGCCCAATTAGATAACGTTGATTTTGGCCCAGCTATAATTTCAGCCCATTACGACGAGCAATTATGGCCAGGACAAAAGCCGATCAATCAAAGGCCTATGAGAATTTTGGCCCATGCGAGCCCATTAGGGAAGCCCATTAAGGGTAGTGGGCTGCTTCCTACATATAGGGCCCATGACTGTTCGTGCTAACTAATAATTTCACTACCTTTTTGCCTTCCTAGCGACCAGTCAGCTGGAATGCGAGGCGCGCTAAGCAAACGTACGACATACAAGGAAAAACATTGCACATCCATCATATATTACAGGAAATTACATCTACTGGGCAATCAAAGATTGATGCCAGTGCAAATAAATGAGCAGAACTTAATGATCTACGTACAACCTCACAATCTGCAACCTCAGCACAGATGACGCCCATAAGCATGTGAACAAGTTCTTCCTTCTTTGCTACACTGTCTCTGAAAACATTGATCAGTTGTTGTTGCTGTGCAAGAATGTGCACATCTAATTCCTCCATGATTTCCATGATTTCTTTAGCCAGTATTTCATTCGCAAACATACAATTTTTTTGTTGGATTCGAGACAGAGGAAACTCAACAAATTCGGATGGCGATTTTGGCAGGCTTGTATTATTGATACTGTAGAGTGTCTCGACCACTACATCATAACATAAATTAGGAGGGGAACCGAACATATTAATCCAGAGTTATGGCCATATTACCTGGCCTAGATTTATTGGAAAGAAACAATGGGGTTGCCTTACTGTTTTCAGAGTTTTCCTTCTTATCTTCAGCATCATGCACCAAATTAACACATTAGCATTTCTATCATTGGCCAGGTCAGATAATAGGAAAGCAACATTGACAGAACGAACATTTGGGCAACCAGACTACACCAGCCTACACCAAATTAACACAATATGGCATAACTATCATCAGCCAGGTATGGTAATAGGAAAGCAACATTGACACAATGAATGATTGGGCAACCAGAACAACACTACAGTTTAGTAATGTGCATGATATGAGATAGTACACTCATGCAACTCAGTATGCAAAACCACCAGGCAGTTTTCCTTACAAAAATCAGCATTGTCGCCTTTAATTATACATTTTGCTACAAGTAAATTTATATCAGATAAAGGTTGGATTCACACCTATTAACAACAGGTACTTACATTAGCATTGGAGCACAGAGAATTCTCTCAAGATACTTTCCTCGAACACGATCCTAGTTTAGAAAGTCTTCTATCCTTTAAGCTTATTTTCTAAAAAAGAGATGGGTAAGAAACATGTAGAAAATATGATCTGAATGCTATAAAATTTCATGATGTGTAACAGCCTATTTTTTTGCCCTTTCTTTTTCTTTTGTTTTTCCAAGGTTTTTGCCTGAGTTTTCTTTTTCCGTGGCTTTGTGGTCTGGAAACTGAAGAGGATGCCCTCTTCTTTGCTTCCAGAGTGGCTTGTCATTCCCAAATCCCTCCCTAGACCCTGTCATTTTCATCCTAGCCCAAATTCCAATATTCTTTTTATTGGGAATATTCCTGTACTATTAAAGGAATAACTCAAAATTGCCCTAGATTGTGAAGCAACCTATATTTCCATCACTCCTAAAATTCCTAATTAATTCTCATAAATTTTTTGGGTCATATATTTCTCAAATATGGCAAAATATTGCATTTCCATGATTATCATCATCCTCAAACAATTCATTTCCTATTCCGCCCTAAATGGCACATTGTGAAGCAAGTGCCATTTTACTTTACCCAATTGACCTCAAACTCCTTGGACATCTTTTCCTGTCAATATCATTGCCGCATGCCAAACTGCAACCTCATTTGCCTGGTAGTTATTTAATTATGATTTTCGAAAGTTTCTGTCCAGAAAGAAACTTTGTGAAGGAGTTACAAGCTAGGAATATCCAAATGAGTTGCAATTTTTCAGGGCCCTTCATATCCTCAAATCATATCTATCCACCAAAGGTGAGCTCATTTCATACCTCCATGTGAGCACAACTTCACATCTTTGATTCTGTCCAAAATTTCAGTTTGTGAAGCAAGTGCATTTTATCTTGCCCATTATGTCTGCAAATTTTCTTAGGCCTTCTATTATCCGTATAACCTATATCCACCCAATTTGGTCATATTTCATCTAGCCATTTTCCCACTAGAATTTTTGCAAGTTTCTGGTCAGTGGGAATGTTTGTGAAGGAAGTACCATTATGGTTTATCCAAATGTTATGAAACCTTTTTCAGCATCTTCATATGATCAAATAACCTAGCCTTGCCCAAGTTGAGATTAATTTGATACTCCATGTGAGAGCATCATCCTGATCTTGATTCTGAACCCTTTTTGTCAATTGCAAAGCAATTATATTAATCTTTGATTCGTTTGCCTCCAAAACCCCCAGGATTCTTGTCTTTCCGTATTCAATCATCCCAGACAACACCATTTGACCCAATCAGTTCCCTATTGAGCACAGTGGCTTGATAAAGTTTGATGCAGAAAACTTTAATCGAAGTCTAACTCAGCTTCAGAGCTTGTTCTGTCGATCCATCACCTCCCTCGGCTTATACGATGAAGGGACTCATCACCAGATAGGTCGCTGTAGCCTCTCGCGTCCCCTCCTTGCCGGTCACAGTGGTGACCCCCGTCCTGGCATGCCATCGGCGCGCTCTGGCGCCACTGTCTTCTTCTCCCGCGCTGCGCGCTTGTCCCCACATCGCCTAGCTATGTCCAGAGCCTTCCCCGAGCAGTCTCCGTCCCTCTGGAGCCCTTTCCCCCTCCATCTTCTTCTCCGGTGAGCCGCCCCCTCGCTGCACAGTGCGCGCCCATGACCGCGTCGCCTTCCTCCTCCGTGTCTTCTTCCTCCCTTGTCCCCGAGCGCCGCCTCGTCTCCGTGAGCTCTGCGCCTCATCCGCGCCCTCCGTCGTCGCCTTCCGGTGCCCTCCCGTGATCGCTGCTGTTGCCAGAGCCTTGGCCGGACCTCCTGTGGTGGCACCCGAGCTCAACCGCCTCGGCCTCGGCTATGTAAGCCCCTCCCCTCGCCTCCCGACCGCACCAGCAGCACCCCCTCACTCCCAGCCCTCTTCCTAGCTAGTCTCCCGAGCCCCGGAGCCCCTCCTCGCCACAGCAGGCCACCATGGCCGCCGCACGGCCTCGGCTAAATCCGCCCAAACCAAGGCCTCCCCCTCCTTCCTGACCTCTCCAGAAAATCACCCAAAGTCCTGCGATCCTCCCCATGCCCTCGCCCACTCCTCCGGTGGCCTGTGGGCGCGAGCCCAGCTCCACCTGAAGCCCTACTCCACCGCTTCTGGAGCCCTGCTCCTTCACGCCCTCCACGACGTCCGTGCCCTTCAGGGACGGGTTCGCCTCGGTCTCCTCTACGCGTGGGTGGTTCGGGCGCTCCGAACGGTGGTCGGAGCTTCCCAGGAGCCTCGCCGGAGCGCGCCGTTCCTCCCCTGCATCAGGCGCGAGCGGGAGGAAGAAGTCGTTGACCCCGGCCAGGTGGGCCCCAGCCTGCGGACCCAACCTTTCGGCCTCCAAAGCATTGACCCGGCAGTCAACATGGATAAGTGACGGGCCCCACTGCCCGTAGGACCCGCACGTCAGCGTCACGCGAGCCGGCCCCGCCCCTCTGCCTAGTCAGATAAGTGGAAGCGTAATTTTCTCTTATACGCTTTCGTTTCAGTGAAAGCGTGAACTGCTGTGGCTTCGGCCAAAAGTACACTTTCACTGTCCCGAAAGTGTAGTTCCTGGAATGCGTTTTCAGTTTTTCTGTTTTGGCCCTGTCTGAGAATATTTTCTTTACAGATGGGTTTGTGGTAGAAAACCCCTCGTAACTTTTTGCTCGAGACTCCGATTAAGGTGAAACCAATGCCCACGTCTTCTTCTTGTCGAGCCCGTTCTGTTCCCCTCATCTTCAATATGGTTTGACATACTAGAAATGACTATTTTGCCCTTGCCCCTAATCAGCCCCCTCCGAGAGAGAACACTTTCCGGCAATTCTTTCCGCGACTTCACCACAATTCTTCCCGGAGCTTTCTTCACCCCGGGGCAAGCCACAACATCCACTTGTATGGTAGTCATGCAGTAGCCATGGTTTTCAACTTGAACATTTAATAACTCTCTGTTTGTTTAACTGCAACTGTTATCATTGTTTCGGTACTACGTATGGTTTCATGTTCACCTTCATGTTATGTTTTGATGCATCTAGTTATCATTTGTCTTGCTCGTATTACTTTCATACTTGGTAGTAGTACATGTTGATGTTGGTGATGGTCTTCGCTTCATGACTATCATCTGTTCTGAGTACCGTTGCTATGCATGTTCCTTTGCATCCAGTTGGTTAAATGTTTACATGGTAGTATTATCATTATGGCATTGGATGGTATCTATTCTCGATGCTAGTGGTCATGATCTGTTTATGAGTAGTGTTATGCTTGTGATAATCATGCTCGTTAGTATGCCATGCTCATCTGGATAAATGCTTCACTTTTGTTATGCTTAATATTTATGCTGCATCCATGTTTATGTTGATATCACGCTGATGCATCGTAGTTGCATCCTGTTATTTTCATATGACCCAATATATTGCATTCAAGTTTAACTAGACTTATTGAACTTGAACAACTGTTGGCTGAGTCATGGTACCTCTGAATCGAGCTGACGAGTGCAACCACATTCACCTTTATGGGGGGTCTTGATTCGGTCCTTTGTCATGCCTCTCGCCGGTGCCTCCAACGAGGGAAGGTTATGCGTGGGCGCTACCCTGATGAGGTAGGACAGCATAAACCTTGTGTGCCCATTGTTTTTATGGTACCTTGTCCCCGTTTGGGACCGTTTTTCCACGACGGTGACCGAAGATGCCTTTGGTAGGCATGGGGCCACCCATGACTTAGCCCTGAGAGGGATTTGGTCAGAGTGGCCGGGAGAGTGTCATGGCAAGGGGAGGGTTTCGTCGGAACGCCGTTGGTCCACCCGAATGGGAGTACGAGGCCATGGGTTCCGTGATGTGGGTAAAGTGTGCTTAAATCTATCGATAGCCGTGCCCGCGGATATGGGCCCAGTTCGAAGCCGGTCACACTATGGGTCAATAGTAATAATAATGATGTGCTTAATCACAACCCTGGTTCGATGATGAAAGGAGTTGGTTGATATTTATGTGATCGTGAGAGGATCACCATGGTATCAAGGATATCAAGTTGTTGCATATTTGTGATGTTGTGCGAAAGTCAATGGTAAAGGTCAAGCTCCTTGTGGTCATGTAATGATTACTGCGGTATTGTTTATACCAAGCTTGATTTGATCCTGAGATGATCGTGTGATGTCCGCGATGGTAAGTGATGCATGTGATGGCTAAGAGGTAACCCCGAGCAGAGTAAGTTGGTGCATGATAGTATCATCATGTTGCATGCTAGTATCGTCAGATTCATATGTTCATGCCATGCTCATATTGTTCTAGCTGTATCATGTTCATGTTGTTCATGCCATGTTGTTCTGAAGATCTCATGATAATCCCTGCTTAACTTGTAATTTTCATGTTGTTGTTTGTCTTGAATGCTTCTGGTTATTGTGAGCTTGCAAGTACATTCAATGTACTGACCTGGCGTGTCATGCCAGTTTGCAGGTCATGTCGGATTTGATTGCTTGTTTGCCATGGATTCTTTTTGTTTGTGAGCTAGGACACACGTTCTAGCCAGAGTCCCTGCGGAATGGAGTTCACCACCATCTCCATTATTCTGCTGCTTCGAGTTGTTCTACTGCTTGTAACAAAGAGCTAATTTGTTCTATGTAAGCAGTGCCGTATGCCACGAGACTTCTCCTCGATCTCTAGCCTGAAATACGGGGCATTCCAGTTTCTCTGAGCCGGGGTGCCACATGATGTGAGGATATGCACATGCTTTTTAGAATGGAGTTGACATATTTTTGCTGGACTGGAGTGGACTAGTTCTTTGGACACTTGAATCTGCTTATTATCAGTAGGAGTTGGGTTTCTCTCTGCTGGAGAAGTATCTATGAATACTGGAGTTGGTTTACTATCTCATGGCGTTTCGATCTTTTGCAAAGACCTTGTTTGCAACCCTTCAGATTCTAACATAGTCATCTTCCCCTTGCATACCTTATATAGAAGAATGGTGCTTCAGTTATAAAACATACTACGGCAGAGAAATGGAATAGGTACTAAAGAATAGAAAGGCATGACATATTGACATGTATTCCCTCCATTCGGAAATAAATGGATGTGTCTAAGCGTAATTCAGTTCTAGATACATCCATTTTTATCCATTTTTGCGACATGTAATCCGGACGGAGGGAGTATGATGTAAGAGCTAGGGATACGACATGACAACAGAGTAAAAAACACTAGTTGAATGTAAAGCTGTATGATAGAGGAATACATACAAAAAAACACTAAGGCAACATATGCGTGTATGATTGGGAAACTAAGATGGCATTGCAATAGATCACTAGAACAACACTTCAATTTAAAAAACATGGTATGGTAGACAGATGAAGTACATACTGATGAATAACAATGCATAAGATATTCAGAAACATGATGTCCAAACTAAGCAGATGGCATTGCGACAGAGTAGAATGATAGTACTTGAATTTGAAAACATGTTATCATGAATGGAATAGGTACTGAAAAACAGGAAGGCATGACGTATTTACATGCATGATCAGCAGGCTAAGCACATGGCATTGCAACAGAGTAGATGCACTCCAGGACATTATATGCATGCTGTATCCATATCACGGGCCAAGTTAGAGCAAGGACCTTGTGGGGTGAATAAGATTCAACATCTTTCTGCAAGTCTTCTGAAGAAATGCCTTTACATGTTCCATCATATTGGGTATCATTGACGTCAAGTATGTTGGCCGTTACATTGCTCTGTGAGGTTTCTTGTGGATATATATATCAGTGTGTGCAATTATATCTGACATGCATGGAAGACAACTACTAGTTAGATTTATGTAATGACTGCCTGTAGGAGACGACATAAATAGTAGGACTGGGCTTAACTAGCAGCAACAGGTCTCAAAAACTAAAGGGAGAACACAGATGAAAGCTACAGAATATGTATCGTTTGTACTCGAGATTAACTAGATGGCACACAAAAGTATTAAAGAACAACATAGGTAATACTAGAAGTGGTATAATCACCAGCCAGTGGGATAACATTGGTTGATGGATGATAACTATGGAACATCGTTACCTAAAGAACAAGTCTCTTATCTGAACTATGGAACAGGGTTAACTCCTGAACAAGACTCTTAAGAGATCAACATGAATATATAGTGAATTGTGATAATCTATTTCCCATGCTTAGATGAATAACAAAGCCATAAATGTTGCACACAAGTAAGATGAGGGTACAACCTATCTGGCCGCCATCCATAGGAGTGAGCATCATGTGCCTTGTCGATGGCCCTGCAGTTTTTGTGGCTGTCCATGTCGGGCACGCACATTCGATGCAGGGAACTATTGAGTGGGGATTATAGCTCCCTTCTGGTGTATGCTTCCCTTGTTGGAGCAGCTGCGGTGAGAAGGAAGACGGTGTGGCTGAAGTTGCAGAAAATGCAAAATTTTAAGAACGACACATATCTCTGATCTGAATAAATACCCTAAGAGATCAACAGTAAGGTATGAGAGTGGTCACACGTCTGTTGACTGAAAAATAAATTGGGGTCACACGATTTTTTGGTACTGGCCGATCTACGCCGAATGGCTGGATGGTCGTCTTGTGCCTCCCGGCTGACACTGTTAAGTGTAACGCCCTCGATGCGGCTATATCTCCCACGTGTCGAAGCACAACCTAGAGGCATAACCGCATTGAAAGCAATGTCGCAAGTGAGGTAATCTTCACACAACCCATGTAATACATAAGGGAAAGATATACAAAGTTGGCTTACAATCGCCACGTCACACAGTACAATGAATAAAGCATTACAACATCCAAATACAATCAAGGTCCGACTACGGAACCAAAATAAAAGAAGAACCCCAAATGCGACAAGGTCCCCGATCAACCCCAAATGGGCTCCACTACTGATCAACTTGAAACGAAACAATACTATGAACACGATCTTCATCAAGCTCCTCCTTGAGCTGGGTTGCGTCACCTGCACGGTCTCATCGGCACTTGAAACTGGTTTTGGCAGTATCTGTGAGCCACGGGGACTCAACAATCTCACACCCTCACGATCAAGACTATTTAAGCTTATAGGTAGGGATAAGGTATGAGGTGGAGCCGCAGCAAGCGACTAGCATATATGGTGGCTAACATACGCAAATGAGAGCGAGAAGAGAAGGCAAAGCACGATCGATAAAGCTATGATCAAGAAGTGATCCTAGAGCAACCTACGTCAAGCATTACTTCAACACCGTGTTCACTTCCTGGACTCCGCCGAGAAGAGACCATCACGGTTACACACGCGGTTGATGTACTTTAATTAAGATCAACTTCAGGTTTTCTACAACCGGATATTAACAAATTCTCATCCGCCCATAACCGCGGGCATGACTTTCGAAAGTTCAAAACCCTGCAGTGGTGTCCCAACTTAGCCCATCACAAGCTCTCACGGTCAACGAAGGATATTCCTTCTAGCGGGAAGACCCGATCAGACTCGGAATCCCGGTTACAAGACATCCTCGACAATGGTAAAACAAGTCCAGCAGGACCACCCGCCGTGCCGACAAATCCCGATAGGAGCTGCACATATCTCGTTCTCAGGGCACACCGGATAAGCTAAGCGTACGAGAGCCAACGTAACCCAAGTTGCCAAGGGACGGCCCCGCACGGTGCTCTGGGTTGGACCAACACTTAGACAAGCACTGGCCCGGGGGTTTAAAATAAAGATGACCCTTGGGCTGGCCTAACCCAAGGGAAAAAGAGGCTAGGTGGCGAATGGTAAAACCAATATTAGGCCTTGCTGGAGGAGTTTTATTCAAGGCGAACTGTCAAGGGGTTCCCATTATAACCCAACCGCGTAAGGAACGCAAAATCCGGGAACATAACACCGATATGACGGAAACTAGGGCGGCAAGAGTGGAACAAAACACCAGGCATAAGGCCGAGCCTTCCACCCTTTACCAAGTATATAGATGCATTAATTAAAATAAGAGATATTGTGATATCCCAACAAAACAACCATGTTCCAACAAGGAACAAACTCCAATCTTCACCTGCAACTAACAACGCTATAAGAGGGGCTGAGCAAAGCGGTAACATAGCCAAACAACGGTTTGCTAGGACAACGTGGGTTAGAGGCTTGGCGAAACAATATGGGAGGCATGACAAGCAAGTGGTAGGTATCGCAGCATAGGCATAGCAAAAGAGCGAGCAACTAGCAAGCAAAGATAGAAATGATTTCGAGGGTATGGTCATCTTGCCTGGAATCCCGCAAGGAAGAAGAATGAGTCCATGAAGAAGACAAACGGACGTAGTCGAACGGTTCCTCACAAACGCAACGTTATTGGAACCAACCCGAAGAAGCAACACCGGAAAGAAGCACACAACATAGTAAACAACCAACACATGAACATGGCATGACATGCGGTATGCGGTATGCGATGCATATGCATGATTTGGAAAGGAATGATTGAACCTGGCCTCAACTTGGAAATTCAAGAGTGCCACTGGAAAGGTGAGTTGATTTCGGCTGAAATCGATATAAAGATCACCGGAATCGGATGCACGGTTTGGAAATGGCAAGCAAAAAAATTTGGCACCGGTCTGCGATAATCAGCAAGTAGCCATATAAATTCATCAAGATAAATATGCTACAGCACTCAAACATGGCAACCAAATACATGGCAGGGATCCACTCATGATGCTTGACAAAAGATGAACACTGAGCTACGGCTAATTCACTCGTTAACAGGTTCAAACAAGCATGGCAAAAGTGCAAAAGATAACAGGTTTCAGACTTAGTGAAATTAACAGCATGTCATGAATTTATCATCAGGAAGCAATTTTTAGAGCATGAAAACTTCATGCTACAAGAATATATCATGGCAAAGAAAGGCATGGCAGGAAGCTACTCAAAGCATATAACAAAAGTACCTTAGTGACCATGAGACAAAAGGGATCAGAGAGAACAATTGCAAGCATGTGAACATAGCAAAAACATAAACAAATTCAGAATCAGCAGAAAACTGGAGCATGCAAAACAGATTAACAAGTAGGCATGTTAACGAGCTCAAAGCACTCACCACAAAGCATGGCATGATAAACTAAGCATACACCCAGCAAGAAGACATGACATAGGAGCTAGACATAGCAAGAAAAACATCATAGCATGCACGGATCAACAATAACAAGCTCGGCAAAATCGCTAAACATATTAACAATCTGCCAGGAATATTTTATAGCAAAAGCAGAGCTCGATTGACTCGAGCCAGGGTGCTCCATAATTACAAACAAAGACATTGATGGATAGAGCACACCATTATCTACAAAACATCCATACTGATCATGCCCAAAAGGTGCACGGATCACTAGGAAACAACATGAACATATGGCATAAAAATAAGGATAGGGCAAGGACTTGGTGAAATTCTAAGTCCCTGAAATCAGCATCATTTAGTAAGCTACTTTGCATGCTTGTGCTAGTCACCACAAAGATCACAAAAATACATGGCATACACCCCTGTAAATATGGCATGGCATATAACAAAACACATGTAGAGCTGAAGATCATAGCATGCACACATTAATCATGGCAAAAATGACAAAAGGCCATTTGCTAAAACAAATCTGACATAATCATCACATAGCCCTCTTCCGACAGCATTTTGGTCATCAAGATGAGCTCAAATCAAAATGATGCAATGAGATGAAATCATGTACTCGTCGAGACGGACATTTTGATATGCTACACGCACGAATCGGAGCCACGATGATGAAGTTATGATGCGATGAATATGCTAAAAAAACTGAAATCTGAGGGACTTAGTGAAATTTGGACCTCTCGGAAAAAGTCAACCCGGGACGAAGCGGTGCGGAACGGAGGGGTCCGGATCTGGATGGAGGCGTTTGGATCAGCGTAGTGGTGGATCTCATCCACCTTCTTCTCCGGCGAGGAAACGTACTCCGGCGAGGCGCGGACTTCTCCGGCGAGGCGCGGACTTCTCCGGCGAGGCAAGGGAGGCAAGGGAGCAGTGGATCCGGCGGGGCTCGGCCCCCGGGGCCGGATCGGGCCATGACAAGGCGGCTGCGCTAGGTGCCATGGTGGAGCAGCGACTGGAGGCGGTGGTCCGGTGAGGCCAGGCCGCGGCGCTCCGGCGAGCCCGAGCCGGTAGCAGGGCCTCGCGAGGGAGGCGCGATGGTGGCGGCGATTGGCGGCGGAGCACGGCACGCAGGGCGGCGCGGCCGTGCGGATCCGGGGTGGCAACGGCGCTAGGGCGGCCGGCGGCGAGCGACGACGGGCGGCCGGCGGCGAGCGACGACGGGCGGCGGCGCGCGGCTGCCGGTGGTGAAGGCGGCGGCGTCTCTCAGGTGGCGGAGCGAGATGGGCCCGCGCGGGCCGGCCTCGGGCCCCGCGGGCCGCGGCGGTGCGCTGAGGAGAGAGAGGGAGGCGCGGGCGACACATGGCGGTGGAGGAGCTGAGGTGGCGTCCTCCGATTAGACGGAGTGAGGTGGCTGAGGGCGGCGGACATGTCCGTCGGTGGTGGGGAAGTGTTCGGCGGCGCGAGGGAAAAAATTAGGGTTTCGTGTGCACGAGAATTTCGGAGGAGAGCACATATATATAGGTAGAGGGAGCTAGGAGAGTCCAAATGAGGTGCGGTTTTCGGCCACGCGATCGTGATCGAACGACCGAGATGATGGAGAGGGTTTTGGTGGGTTTTGGGCCACTTTGGAAGGGTGTTGGGCTGCAACACACACGAGGCCTTTTTGGTCCCTCGGTTAACCGTTGGAGTATCAAACGAAGTCCAAATGGCACGAAACTTGACAGGCGGTCTACCGGTTGTAAACCAAGGCCGCATGACAAGTCTCGGTCCAATCTGAGAACGTTTAAAACCACACACGAAAAGAGGTAGAAAGGGACACCGGGTGACATAGGAGCGCCGGATTGCAAAACGGACAAAGGGGAAAAAGCTCAGATGCATGAGACGAACATGTATGCAAATGCAATGCACATGATGACATGATATGAGATGCATGACATGCAAGCAATGACAAGGCAACAACAATGAATAACTGGAAGACACCTAGCACATCGGTCTCGGGGCGTTACAACACTCCACCACTACGAGAGGATCTCGTCCCGAGATCTAGAATGGCACCGGAGGGAAAATGAAAGAGGAAGAAGGAGAGGTAAAGCTAAGTTGCTTCTTTGGCAAACGAATGAAACCACGAAGGTGATCGAAGTTGAAAAAACACTCCATTAGAAAGAGGAACAAGGAAGAACAAATTCGAACAGCACTCCGGTTGAAAAGAAAAGGAATTGAATAAGAACTTGATAAGGTGAGAAGACACTTGATGAAATAACAACATACAGCCTCCGGAACTATTGGATGAATGGAACAAAGGGTAAGAAAGATCTCAGACAACACTCTGGTTGAAAATAGATGCAAGGCTTGATAAGATGAAAGAACTTGAGCAAAGGGGCACAATACTCTGGTTAAATGGATAAGCACGAAAAGAACACGATCTTTGATGAAATGAGATGATGGTTGAAGAAAGCAAAATCATAATGCCTCCAGAATGAAAGAATAGAATTTGGATCATCGAAACAAAAGAACGGAGAAGAAAACAACATCCTCTACCTCCGATGAGCTTGAAAAGCATCTTTAGGAGAAGGGTCGAACGTAGTTGTTGGCAAACCAACAACGAAAAGAGTAAGCTTGATGTGGGCTTATAGAATGCATCTCAACATTATGAGGTGACCACTTGCCACTCACGGAAAAGATTTGATTGGATTTATATGACAAGGAGACGAGAAACTATTTCGCCCGGAGGAAAAATGAAGAACTTGGATTATTTAAGAGCACCATAATAGCAACAATACTTAGGGAAGGCTTTAGGTGAAATATAACCCAAGATAACTCCAATGATGAGATTGATGGATTTAATTTTTTCACTCTTAACAACATGTGAGTTATGAAACATGAACTCAAATCATCAAGAATGACATAATACCACCTCAAAAGATGAGAAATGAAAGAATTGCACTTCGGATTGCAAGATGAGAAAACTTGATCTCCTCTGAAAAGAATCTTGATGAAAACTTCGAGAAAGAATTAAATCCTTGATGAACCAACAAGTAGAACCTTCATGAAGAACTCCGGTAACAAGAGGATGATCAAACGAAAAGAAGGAAGAAAAGAATAAGATTGAAGCCTTGCAATGATTAGATGGAGCTTTGCGACGAGATAAATGAGAGATCTTGAAACTCCGGGAAAAGAAAAGAAGAAACCAATTGAAATCAAGAAGTTGATGAGCCTCTGAAATAAAGAATTAATCACTTGGATGGAACAAGAATAAGAATTACATTATGATTATCCTTCACCAATTAAGTTGATGACAAACAATGGATTTGGCACACTACTTATTCTCGTAGAAAAGGATTAAGATAGATACAGAGCAAACCTTAGACGGTCTTCAATGATCCATCGGTAGGATTGAAAACAACAAATACATTGATATGATAAACGAAGGAAGAAGAATCTTGGAAGAACCACCGTAAGAATTAAAAAAGAAAGAAGTAAAAAGATGAATCACCGGTAAGAATTAGTGAACGAAAGAAGATACTTGAGGGAGTTTAGATACAACTGAAATGAAGAGATCACGAGCTGATTAGAGAATACTTGAATGATGCACCGGTAAGATTTGGATAAGGAGAGCTGAAAGATGAGAAGGAATAATTCTGAGATGACGGCCTTCGGAGGAAAAAAATGGAAAACAACTCATGAAATGCTCCGGATGGGTGAAATGAATTCTCACAATCAAAAAAATTATGAGAGGATGACGACAAGCTAGAATAACGAATCCTCAAGAGAACGGATAGGGATTTAAGAGGAACTCTTCTTCGGCCTTCAAAATTTGAGAATGACGACGAGAAACACCATCAAGAATTATTGAGATACCCCGGGATAAAAGTAGAAAGGTTGAACCAACGATGAAGAGAATGTGAAAGATCTTGGAGAAGGCATTTGACTGATGAAAATTCATTCTTACATCACACTTAGAAAGAATTGAGAGTAACTCCGGGAGAATAAGAAGAGTCAGGTAAGATCCTAGAAAAAGACCTGTGGGTTAGGGCCCACTCAAAAGATACACCATAGAACGATTACTCAAAAGAGAGCTAGCACCGGTTGGATAAAAAGGCTTGAATGAGATAACATCCTTGAAAGGGCTTGAACGAATGCAGAGTGGAAACACATATCTTTGAGATATCTTGAGCACTCCGGAATGACTGAATAACGAGAGATGGATGATTAAGAATTTCACCAACACGCGAAAAACATTTGAACCGAGGAAACGATATGATCGACAAAGCTTGACTTGGAACCACCGGAGAAGAAAAAGAATGAAGAATAATGAACTAGTAGAGCATCTTCAAGAGAACCACCGGGTAAGAACGTTGATTGAAAAGAATGGCGAGACTTCTCATCAATAAAAGGATACTTGATTAAGAAATCTGCTTCTTGAAGAAAAAAGGGGGGGGGGGGGGGGGAAAACAAAGACAGCTTAGGGCGGAAGAAGTGAGCACCGTGAAGAACTGAGAATTGATCTAGCGGATGTTGAAAAACTCAGATCCACTTGAAGAGAAACACACCGGTTGAAAAGAATTAACATGACAATCTCGATTATCATGAAAGGATTAGTATTATCATAGAAACATGAGAACACCGCTTGGACAAGGTATGTAATAAACATTTGACTTCGAAGCAACTCGAATGCCACAACTCAAAACAAACAAAGGATTGGCTCGCAGAATAGGCCGGAAATAACCGCGTGATCCTAAAAATAATTTTCCGTGAAATTTGAGAAGAGAAGAGTCAAAATTCTACGTCAGGATGCCTCACCAGAGCGACGAAGGGACTGAGGAGTAAAAAGAATTCCTAACTCTCCGATATATATAATCCTAAATGACTCAAAACATTTTTCAAGACTCAACAACACCAGCGATTCGATCAAGCAGGGGGCTCCTAAGGTCGGGGAAGGCTCTGATTACCAACTTGTAACGCCCTCGATGCGGCTATATCTCCCACGTGTCGAAGCACGACTTAGAGGCATAACCGCATTGAAAGCAATGTCGCAAGTGAGGTAATATTCACACAACCCATGTAATACATAAGGGAAAGATATACATAGTTGGCTTACAATCGCCACGTCACACAGTACAATGAATAAAGCATTACAACATCCAAATACAATCAAGGTCCGATTACGGAACCAAAATAAAAGAAGAACCCCAAATGCGACAAGGTCCCCGATCGACCCCAACCGGGCTCCACTACTGATCAACTAGAAACGAAACAAGACTACGAACACGATCTTCATCAAGCTCCTCCTTGAGCTGGGTTGCGTCACCTGCATGGTCTCATCGGCACCTGAAACTGGTTTTGAAAGTATCTGTGAGCCACGGGGACTCAGCAATCTCACACCCTCGCGATCAAGACTATTTAAGCTTATACGTAGGGAAAAGGTATGAGGTGGAGCTGCAGCAAGCGACTAGCATATATGGTGGCTAACATACGCAAATGAGAGCGAGAAGAGAAGGCAAAGCATGATCGAGAAAGCTATGATCAAGAAGTGATCCTAGAGCAACCTACGTCAAGCATTACTCCAACATCGTGTTCACTTACCGGACTCCGCCGAGAAGAGACCATCACGGTTACACACGCGGTTGATGTATTTTAATTAAGATCAACTTCAGGTTTTCTACAACCAGACATTAACAAATTCCCATCTGCCCATAACCGCGGGCACGACTTTTGAAAGTTCAAAACCCTGCAGGGGTGTCCCAACTTAGCCCATCACAAGCTCTCACGGTCAACGAAGGATATTCCTTCTAGCGGGAAGACCCGATCAGACTCAGAATCCTGGTTACAAGACATCCTCGACAATGGTAAAACAAGTCGAGCAAGACCACCCGCTGTGCCGACAAATCCCGATAGGAGCTGCACATATCTCGTTCTCAGGGCACACCGGATAAGCTAAGCATACAAGAGCCAACGTAACCCAAGTTGCCAAGGGACGGCCCCGCACGGTGCTCTGGGTTGGACCAACACTTAGACAAGCACTGGCCCGGGGGTTTAAAATAAAGATGACCCTTGGGCTGGCCTAACCCAAGGGAAAAAGAGGCTAGGTGGCGAATGGTAAAACCAATATTAGGCCTTGCTGGAGGAGTTTTATTCAAGGCGAACTGTCAAGGGGTTCCCATTATAACCCAACCGCGTAAGGAACGCAAAATCCGGGAACATAACACCGATATGACGGAAACTAGGGCGGCAAGAGTGGAACAAAACACCAGGCATAAGGCCGAGCCTTCCACCCTTTACCAAGTATATAGATGCATTAATTAAAATAAGAGATATTGTGATATCCCAACAAAAAAACCATGTTCCAACAAGGAACAAACTCCAATCTTCACCTGCAACTAACAACGCTATAAGAGGGGCTGAGCAAAGCGGTAACATAGCCAAACAACGGTTTGCTAGGACAAGGTGGGTTAGAAGCCTGGCTAAACAATATGGGAGGCATGATAAGCAAGTGGTAGGTATCGCAGCATAGGCATAGCAAAAGAGCGAGCAACTAGCAAGCAAAGATAGAAGTGATTTCGAGGGTATGGTCATCTTGCCTGAAATCCCGAAAGGAAGAAGAACGAGTCCATGAAGAAGACAAACGGACGTAGTCGAACGGTTCCTCACAAACGCGACGTTATCGGAACCAACCGAACGAAGGAACACAGGAAAGAAGCACACGACATAGTAAACAACCAACACATGAACATGGCATGACATGCGAGATGCGGTATGCGATGCATATGCAATATTTGGAAAGGAATGATTGAACCTGGCCTCAACTTGGAAATCCAAGAGTGCCACTAGAAAGGTGAGTTGATTTCGGCTGAAATCGATATAAAGATCACCGGAATCGGATGCATGGTTTGGAAATGGCAAGCAAAACAAATATGGCACCGGTCTGCGATAATCAGCAAGTAGTCATCTAAATTCATCAAGATAAATATGCTACAACACTCAAACATGGCAACAAAATACATGGCAGGGATCCAATCATGATGCTTGACAAAAGATGAACACTGAGCTACGGCTAATTCACTCGTTAATAGGTTCAAACAAGTATGGCAGAAGTGCAAAAGATAACAGGTTTCAGACTTAGTGAAATTAACAGCATGTCAGGAATTTATCATCAGGAAGCAATTTTTAGAGCATGAAAACTACATGCTACAGGAACATATCATGGAAAATAAAGGCATAGCATGAAGCTACTCAAAGCATATAACAAAAGTCCCTTAGTGACCATGAGTCAAAAGGGATCAGAGAAAACAATTGCAAGCATGTGAACATAGCAAAAGCATAAACAGATTCAGACTTAGCAGAAAACTGGAGCATGCAAAACAGATTAACAAGTAGGCATGTTAACGAGCTCAAATCACTCACCACAAAGCATGGCATGATAAACTAAGCATACACCCAGTAAGAAGACATGGCATAGGAGCTAGACATGACAAGAACAACATCATAGCATGCACGGATCAACAACAACAAGCTCGGCAAAATCGCTAAACATGTTAACAATCTGCTAGGAATATTTTATAGCAAAAGTAGAGCTCGATTGACTTGAGCTAGGGTGCTCCATAATTGCAAACAAAGACATTGATGGATAGAGCACAACATTATCTACAAAACATCTATACTGATCATGCCCAAAAGGTGCACAGATCACTAGGAAACAACATGAACATATGGCATAAAAATAAGGACAGGGCAAGGACTTAGTGAAATTCTAAGTCCCTGAAATCAGCATCATTGAGTAAGCTACTTTGCATGCTTGTGCTAGTCACCACAAAGATCACAAAAATACATGGCATACACCCCTGTAAAGATGGCATGGCATATAACAAAACACATGTAGAGCTCAAGATCATAGCATGAACACATTAATCATGGCAAAAATGACAAAAGACCATTTGCTGAAATAGATCTGACATAATCATCACATAACCCTCTTCCAACAGCATTTCGGGCATCAAGACAAGCTCAAATGAAAATGATGCAATGAGGTGAAATGATGTACTCGTCGAGATGAACATTCTGATATGCTACACACGAATCGGAGCCACGATGATGAAGTTATGATGCGGTGAATATGCTCAAAAAAATTGAAATCTGAGGGACTTAGTGAAATTTGGACCTCTCCGAAAAAAGTCAACCTGGGACGTAGCGGTGCGGAACGGAGGGATCCGGATCTGGACGGAGGCGTTTGGATCGGCGTAGTGGTGGATCTGATCCACCTTCTTCTCCGGCAAGGAAACGAACTCCGGCGAGGCGCAGACTTCTCCGGCGAGGCAGGGGAGGCAAGGGAGTAGCGGATCCGGCGGGGCTCGGCCCCTGGGGCTGGATCGGGCCATGACAAGGCGGCTGCGCTAGGCGCCATGGTGGAGCAGCGGCGGGAGGCGGCGGTCCGGCGAGGCCAGGCTACGGCGCTCCGGCGAGCCCGAGCCAGTAGCAGGGCCTCGCGCGGGGAGGCGCGATGGTGGCGGCGATTGGCGGCGGAGCACGACGTGCAGGGCGGCGCGGCCGTGCAGATCCGGGGCGGCGACGGCGCCAGGGCGGCCGGCGGCGAGCGATGACGGGCAGCGGTGCGCGGCTGCCGGCGGCGAAGGCTGCGGCGTCTCCCGGGCGGCGGAGCTAGATGGGCCCGCGCGGGCCGGCCTCGGGCCCCGCGGGCCGCGGCGGCGCACTTAGGAGAGAGAGGGAGGTGCGGGCGACACATGGCGGCGGCGGAGCTGAGGTGGTGTCCTCCGATTGGACGGAGTGAGGTGGCTGAGGGCGGCGGACATGTCCGTCGGTGGTGGGGAAGTGTCCGGCGGCGCGAGTCTGCGCGAGAATTTCGGAGGAGAGCACATATATATAGGTAGAGGGAGCTAGGAGAGTCCAAATGAGGTGCGGTTTTCGGCCACGTGATCGTGATCGAATGACCGAGATGATGGAGAGGGTTTTGATGGGTTTTGGGCCAGTTTGGAAGGGTGTTGGGCTGCAACACACACGAGGCCTTTTCGGTCCCTCGGTTAACCGTTGGAGTATCAAACGAAGTCCAAATGGCACGAAACTTGACAGGCGGTCTACTGATAGTAAACCAAGGCCGCATGACAAGTCTCGGTCCAATCCGAGAACGTTTAACACCCGCACATGAAAAGAGGTAGAAAGGGACACCGGGTGACATAGGAGCGCCGGATTGCAAAACGGACAACGGGGAAAAAGCTCGGATGCATGAGACGAACATGTATGCAAATGCAATGCACATGATGACATGATATGAGATGCATGACACGCAAGCAATGACAAGGCGGAAGACACCTGGCACATCGGTCTCGGGGCGTTACATTAAGAATCTTCCCTGAAGGGCCAGCGACCACCAACAGAGTAGCCTACCTCCGCCGTCCCTGGCCGCGAGAGCTCCGACCAAAACCCCGCTCCCCGTCCCACCACACTGCCGTGGTTGCGCCGCCCCCGGCTAATCCACAAAGACTCGCCGTCATCCAGGTCCGGTGGCGGTAGTACCTTCAACCAACACAACTCTAAGATAGCCACCTAAGCGCTGCTTCCACAACGAACTTGCGCCCCCGCACCCTTACATTAGACAGCAGCCAACCGGCAGCCTAGGAGATCCGCCGCCTCGAGGGGTGATGCTTCCCATTGGGAATCGATTTGCCCAGAATAAAATTTAAGACAAAGATGCCTAAATAAAGTGATTTAAGATGAGTGTACGACCTATCTTGCGGCCCGGTGAAGTAGGTAGCTCCAACTACCGAGTCGGTGAGGCCAGCGCGATTGCAATGGCTACCGGCGGTAGGAAATTAGAGATGTCGCGACAATCGGCAGCTACAGGGGAGCAGCATCGGGGCCCTAGACGCTTCCGAAGTTGGAGCCACTCTGGTGCCGTGCGCAACGACGGGGGTGAATTAACTCCGGTACGATTCACGCGACCGTCCTCGAGGCAGCTCCGGCATCACAGAGTAAGAGGTACACGACCCAGTGCACGACGACAAATGGACAACATCTCTGGCTTTGGGGAGGTGGGCGGCGGTGAATTTGGTGCGGTGGGGGCGCCATGGAGGAGGGGCTGAGGTTTCGCGGCTGGGGAGAAGGGAGCTTCCTGGGAGAAGGTGATTTGGCGCCCACGATGTATGAATGGGGAATTGGGAGGGGGAACCATGTCTTACGGACGCATTTGTCTGGAATGTGGGGGGGGGGGGGGAGAGGGGGAGTTACAGTTCTACCCCTGCCTTTAGGCTTCTAGGATTGCGTCAGTGTACTGAGGGTCGGGGATTGTAGAGTAACTTTGGTTCTCCCAAATAGTGGGCACGAGCAATTTCGGGCGAGGAGGGAGTGTTTTGAAATAGTGGGCGCGAGCGATTTCAGGCAAGGAGGGCGTGTTTTGAAATAGTGGGCGTGAGCGAATTCGGGCGAGGAGGGCGTGTTTTGAAATAGTGGGCGAGCGATTTTGGGCGAGGAGAGGGTGTTTTTCCACGCATGGTTTATGAATTATTCGACACATGTCATTTCGGCCGAGGAGAAGGTGCGCTTGGATGAAGTTACGAACCTATCCTCGATGTACAACGCGCCAATTAATGCGTGTCCCACATAGGCCGGTAATTTCGTGTCTCCCATTTATTTGCTCAGGCGAATTCCACTGAGCAGAGGGTGTTTAGCAGTTCGTTCAAATTTTGGGAGAACGAGCATCCACGTCTACCTTACCAAGTCGATTCAAATCAAATTTCGAAATATTAGCTTGCCACTTCTTTTTTAGATGGTGAGATGATGCTCAAGACTAATGTGTTTTTACATGCTCGTCGCTAATGATTTACTATATGACAAATAGTTGACCCACTCAAAAAGGGGAATCAAACCCAAAATGAAATATCACGATTCAATGAAATAGCTCGTTCACCAGGTCAAAATAGTGAACTAAATCCAAAATTGAACACCTCAATTGAGTAGCATGTTGTAATGTATTATAGTACTCCATGAACATGTTGAAAGTCAAATTAATGAACTTGTTTGATACGCATATCTCCGTTCTTGTGTGGATTGCAGACAACATGTTCTCCAGTTCAAATATTTGAATGCAATTTTATATCAAAACATGGTTTATATTAGTATTTGATGCATAAACGCGACCTCCCCCTCTCCCGGACTCATGTTCTCTCTCTTGCCAATAATCTTCAATTCTACCGCACACATCCAAACACAAACCTTGTCGGTCTATCTCCCACCTCTCTCTGTGTGTGTGGGGGGAGGAGGGCCTTTCTAGTTCGCATGCACACTCCATGTATAGGTCTCTCTCGCACACTATGTATGATTCTCTAGTCCAAGCTAAATATCTTGGGTGCACTCATCGTACGCACATAAATTCCCTAGCTCATTGCCCATAACTCTCTCACGCACCACTCTTCCGTCTCGGAGCTCTTCCCCCTCTTTCTCTCTCTCTCTCAAACTATCCATCTCCCTGGGTCACACATACACATGCATATCTCACTTGCACTCTATATATCCATCTAAAACTCTCTCTCTCCCTCGTTCTCTCTCCATCTCACACGCAGAGGCAGACACAATCTCACGCCTAGCTAAGTATGATTGTATCTCACTCAATTGTAGGCACACGCAGTCCCCCTATGTATATGACTAATACTTAGTCTCCATCATAAACATGTGCATTGTCTCTTTCCCTCACTTGGTCTATCTCGATTTCTCTCAGGGCATTTTTCTATCACACACACACCTCGTCCCTCGATCTCCCACCCATATAGTCCCCTCATGATCTTGAGGGGATCTCTCTATCACAAACGCAGCATTACTCCCTCCCCATGCATCCATATTCTCCATGCGTCCCTCTCGACCTTTGTCCCTTGTTGGCCAGACCTCTATTGGACATGTGCTATAGGGGTGTCTCTCTCCGTTGCAAACAATCACACACTAGCCATCTTAGCGTATCTCCTCACCTCGCTTTTCTATCTCGGAGATGCATGCGTGATATGTTTGCATAAAAAATGAACACACTCTCTCTATTTTATCGTTCGTTGTCCCTCTCTCTTTCACACACACACACACACACACACACACTCTTTTTGCACATTCACTCATTCGCCTTCACATGCACTTGATCTCTATTGACTTAGGCACTCTCTTCCGTCCATAGCATATAGATTTATTGAAAAGTCAAACATCAAAAAATTTGACCATGTACATGGAGAAAAACATTTACATCTAGAACGACAAACATATATCATTAGATTCATCATGAGATGTAGTTTCGTATGATGTATCTTTGGTATTATAGATATAAATATTTGCATAAACCTGGTCAAAGTTTCCAAAGTTTGACTTCTAAAAAATTTATATGCACTGCATTCTCGAACGGTTGGAGTATCCCTTTCCCCCTCTCAGCTATCTAACGCACCACTTAGCCGTATCGGGGCTCCTCTATCTCTCTCAAACTTTATATCTCCCTGGTTCACACATACACATATCTCGCTCGTGCTACATAGACCCATCTAACACTCTCCGCCCTTGTTCTCTCTCTATATGTGACACACACTAGATCCCCTAAGTACCATAATCCCTCACTCCATCATAGGTACACTCACTCCCCCCTAAGTATGACTATCTCTCACTAGCCATCAAGAACACACGTATTGTCTCCTTCCATCCATACGTCTATCTCGATATCTCTCGGGGTATCTTCTATCCCGCACACACTTTGTCACTTGATCTCCTACCCATGTAGTCCCATCACAATCTCTAGGGGATCTCTTTGTCACAAACATACACTCTCTCCTCCCCATGTCTGCATTTTCTCCATACGTCTCTCTCGACCTCTCTCCCATGTTTGTCGGACCTCTCTTGGCCACGTGCTAGGGGTCTTTCTCTGTTTGTTGCAAACGACCACACACTATCTCCTCACCTCTCTTCCGCTGTCGAAGATGCATGTGTGATATGTTTGCATAAGACACACACACTTTTTCTCTACTTTATCATGTGTTGTCCATGTCTCTTTCACACACGCACACACACTTTTTCACTCACTCTTTCTATTTCACTCTCTCTATCTCTCTCTAGTTAGGTGCTCTTTCACGTCCATAAACATATGGATATTTTTAAAAGTCAAACCTCAGAAAAGTTTGACCAGGTATATGTGGAGTAAAACATTTACATCTGGAACGATCATTAGATTCATCACAACATGTACTTACTTCATACTATCATTTATCTTTGGTATTGTAGATATAAGTAATTTCTTTAAAGACTTGGTAAAAGTTTCAAAAGTTTGACTTAAAAAAATATAGGTACTACATTATGGAATGGAGGGAGTAGCTCTTTCTCTCTCTACTATCTCTCACGGGCCTCCCCTCTCACTCGATCTCTCTATATCGAGGGATTATACGGTCACTGTGTCAGCGTATAGCTCCGTATATTGTTTAGTTGACCGGTCAACCAGTACACATGCTGTCTTCTCAGCTGGTGTTCTCTCTATCTTCGTGTGTTGGCCCATGTGCCAGTGGGTGAAAATAAGTAAACTAGAGGCCCATCTAACATGCGGTGAAGTAAAAAAAAGTTGAAACCACTCGCAGTAGCACCCCGCACGCTAGTAAATTGAGGGCACACTTCTTCCGCGTGAAGGACGCACTCGCGAACACTTCACTACTGTGCGGTGGCATGCAAAGAAGGACGCACCTGCGCACACCCAATACACAATACACACCAAGCACACGTGTACACCGGCGTCGCCATCGGCTGAGATGGACGGCGAGGCAACCAACAAGCGGAGGCGGCTCGAGCCAAAACCGCATCCCGCGAGCCTGGACTTCATCATCAGCCTCCCCGAGGACATGCTGCTCATCATCATAGGCCTCCTCCCCACCAAATCTACCGTGCATACCACCCTGCTCTCCCGACGGTGGCGCCCCCTCTGGCGCCGTGTCCCCCTCAACCTCACCGTCGACAGCTGCCTCTGCGACGGGGATGGCAAATGCATGGCCGCAGTCCAAGATCCTTTCATCGCACCCTGGGTCAGCCAGATGCCTTGACATCTGCATGTTCAGTACCAACTGCAAGGTCCAAGCCAAGTTCGACGAGTGGTTCTTATCCCCCGCCCTAGATCAGCTCAAGGAGCTCAGGTTTGAAGCTAGACGATGCCGCTCTCTGATACGTCTCCAACGTATCTATAATTTTTTATTGTTCCATGCTGTTATATTATCATTCTTGGATGTTTTACAATCATTTTATAGCAACTTTATATCATTTTTTGGGACTAACCTATTGATATAGTGCCCAATGCCAGTTGCTGTTTTTTACTTCACAAAAAATCAATACCAAACGGAGTCCAAACGCGGTGAAATTTTTTGGAGAAATTTTCTGGGCCATAAGACACACGTTGGGCCAAAGAAGTACCAGAGGGGTGCCCCGAGGGGGCACAACCCACCTGGGCGCGCCTGGAGGCCCAGGCGCGCCTTGGTGGGCTGTGCCCACCTCGGTGGCCTCCCACACCGCCTCTTCGCTCTATAAATACCCCTAACATTCCAGAAACCCTAGGGGAGTCAACGAAAATCAATTCCAGCCGCCGCAAGTCCTAGAAACCATAGATCCAATCTAGACACCATCACGGAGGGGTTTATCATCCTCATTGGTGCCTCTTCGATGATGCGTGAGTATTTCATTGTAGACCTATGGGTCCATTGTTAGTAGCTAGATGGCTTCCTCTCTCTCTCTCTCTCTATCTCTCTCTCTCTCTCTCTCTCTCGATTCTCAATACAATGGTCTCTTGGAGATCTATTTGATGTAACTCTTTTTGTGGTGGGTTTGTTGGGATCCGATGAACTTTGAGTTTATGACCAGATCTATGTTTTTATCCATGAAAGTTATTTGAGTCTTTTGGTCTCGTATATGCATGATTGCTTACAACCTTGTATTTCTTCTTCGAATCTTTGGTTTAGTTAGGCCGACTAGATCGATTTTTCTTGCCATGGGAAGAGGTGCTTTGTGATGGGTTTGATCTTACGGTACTTGATACCAGTGACAAAAGGGGAAACGACACGTATGTATCATTGCAGTTAAGGATAACAAGATGGGTTCTATTCCTACATGAATATATCTTGTCTACATCATGTCATCGTTCTTATTGCATTACTCTGTTTCTCCATGAACTTAATACACTAGATGCATGCTGGATAGCGGTCGATGTGTGGAGTAATAGTAGTAGATGCAGGCAGGAGTTGATCTACTAATCTTGGATGTGATGCCTATATAATGATCATTGCCTCGATATCGTCATGATTATTTGAAGTTCTATCAATTGCCCAACAGTAATTTGTTTACCCGCCGTATACTATTTTTCTCGAGAGAAGCCACTAGTGTACTCTACGGCCCTAGGGTCTCTTCTTTATTATATTTGCCTTCGAGATCTATTTTTATTTGCTTTTATTTTCAGATCTATTAACCAAAAAACCCAAAATACCTTGCTGCAAATTTTTTATTTTTTATCTCGCGTTTCCGCGAGATCTATTTATCCAATCTACTACAATTTTTACCTATCTTTTACCCGGGAGGATTGACAACCCCTCTTTTTCGTCGGGTTGCAAGTATTTGTTCTTTGTGTGCAGGTGCCGTTCACGTAGTGTTGCGTGGTTCTCCTACTGGTTTGATAACCTTGGTCTCATCACTGAGGGAAATACCTACCGTAGTTGTGGTGCATCATCCCTTCCTCTTTGGGGAAATACCGACGTAGTTCAAGCCGCAATCAAAAGGAATTTCTGGTGCCATTGCTGGGGAGACATCATCAAGGTCTATCAGGTTCCTACTCACAAATTTCATCTCCTTGCAATTTATATTATTTGCCATTTCCCTCTCGTTTTCATCTCCCCCACTTCACAAAAATTTGCTATTTATTCGCCCTCTTTTCTAGTCGCCTTTTTCTCGTTAGATCTCTTGTTTGCTCGTGTTGCCATGTGTCTTCTATTTGCTTGCATCTTCGCTTGCTAAAATTCTATTGATATGGATCCTCATCCACTTGCTAGTCTTTTCAAAAGATCCAATTATGATGAACCAACTGCTAGTGATTCGCGTGCACTAGATTATCTGTATGAAGTTTTGCTTGAAATTCGTGAATCTAAAAATTGTGATGAAGTGTTAAAAGAAGAAATTTATAAGGTGATTCATGATAGCTCCTTGAATGAAAAGCATGGTTGCAGTTATTATAAATTATATTAATGTCAATTGTGTTAGTGATATGCAAAACCCCAAGCTTGGGGATGCTTGTTTTGTTATGACCACTACTTATTGCAATGATCATAATTGGGGTGATAATGATTCCTATGATCTTGAAAATTTATTTAAGCCTCATGTTGAATATGTTTGCGATAATATTGAAAGTGGGATTGGAAGAGTGTTAACTTTAGGTAAAAATAATCCCACCAATTTGGAGAGTGTTCAATCCTATGAAATCTTTGATAAGAGTGGGTTCAGAGAGGTCATGACTTTATTTGATGATAATCCCACTATATTGGAAGAGTGTCCACTTTGCATGCATGTGGATCATGAAGAGAAAATTTTCTATGATAGTTATATTGTTGAATTTTAATATGATCCTACATTTAATAATTTTGAGAGAGGAAAATATGGTTGTAGAAATTTTCATGTTACTAAATTACCTCTCCATATGTTAAGATTGCTCTTGTTTCTTTGTTCTTCCTTACATATGCTAGTTTTGCTTGTCTTGATAATTTGTTTGCTTATACAATGCCTATGCGTAGGAAGTATGTTAGACTTAAACTTGTTTTTCACATGCTACATGATGTTCTCTTTATGCTCCAATTACTATCTTTCATGTGAGCATTGATTGAAATCGTATGCCTAGCTAGGATCATAAAGTGATAGCACTTGTTGGGAGGCAACCCAATGAATACATTTTTTGTCTCTTTCTTTCTGTTCTTGAGTGTTTGCACAATTATGCTACTGTTATGATTGTGTTTTTCATGTTTTAATTATTGTTTGTGCCAAGCAAAGCCTTTGGGATCATGTTGGGTGATAGTTGATTTGATCTTGTTGAAAAACAAAAATTTTGCGTCTAGTAAAACAATTTTCATTTTCAACAGAAGCTCGATAAAATCCAGATTTTTGTACACAAGATTTATATACGAATTTCCCATGTTGTCCTGAGTTATAGACATATTGGAAGTTTTCAGATTACTACCGACTATTCTGTTTTTGATAGATTCTGTATTCTTTGCATTATGTGCTTATTTTGATAAATCTATGGTTTGTATTGGAGGGTATAAGCTATAGCAAAGTTGGAATACAGTAGATATAATGCAAAAATAAAATATGAATTGGTTTGCAATAGTACTCATAGTAGTGATTTGCTTTGTTATGCTAACGGATCTCACGAAGGTTTTGTTGAGTTTTGTGTCATTGAAGTTTTCAAGTTTTGGGTGAGATCACAATGGATGAAGGAATAAGGAGTAAGAAGAGGATGCCCCATGGCATCCCAAGCCATTATCTAAAAGAGAAGCACGCAACTAAGCTTGCGGATGCCCGAGTGGCATCCACTCTTTCTTCTAACGGCCATCGGTATTTTACTTGGAGTTATATTTTTATTCATCACATATCATGATTTTTGCTTGGAGCGTCTTGTATGATATGAGTCTTTGCTTGTTTTTCTTTTTAGTTTAAGTCGACTATCCTTTCAGGACACATCTATTTGAGAGAGCCAAAATTATGCTATGACTTGTTAGAATTGCTCTCTGTGCTTCACTTAAATCTTTATGAGAAATGGAATTGCTCTAGTGCTTCACTTATATCTTTTTGAGCACAGTGTGATTTATTATTTTTGAAGAAATGCTCTCATGCTCCACTTAGATTTATTTGAGAGTTAGTAAATTTTTAAAGAAATCCTCTCATGCTTCACTTAAATTATTTTGAGAGAAGAAAATTTGTAGCTCATGTTCTTCACTTAGATTTGTTTGAGCATATGAAATTAGTCCCAAAGTGATATATATTCAAGAGGGATATAATAAAAACTTTCATGAAGATCATTGGAGAAAATAAACTTGACTCCTTGTAATAGTTTTGCGATATGATGATATAATATGTGAGTCGTGTTGGTGAGTAATTATGCTTTAGTAAGAATATTGGTGTTAAGGTTTGTGATTCCCTATGCAAGCACGAAAGTCAATAGTTATGCAACGAAATTATATCCTACTTGTGGTGCATTAAGGTGTTAGTTATGCTTAATGCTCGCTTATGAGATTTTTTGTTTCTTGGTTGGATGCTTCTCAATCTTTTGCTAGCCATCATTTGCACTTGTGCATCCAAAACCCTTAAACCAGTTTTGCCACATGAGTCCACTATACCTACCTATATGCGGTATTCTTTTGCCGTTCTAGGCAAATTTGTATGTGCCATCTCTAATTTTCAAAATAAACTTCTCTTTTGTGTGCTCGCACCGCTCATGAAATGGCAGGGGGTGGCTAATATATTTCCATGCTAGATGTGTTATTCTCAAGATGAGTGTTTATTCACTTGTCATTGCATGAGAGTATGACAAAAGTATTAGGGATCCCCAGTCCCGAAATGAAAAATGAATTTACTTTATGTTGTCAAATAATAAATTCCTTGGAAAGTATTGGTATGGACGGCATCCGTGGATTCGGTTAGCCGTGGAATGTGAAAGTATGGTGGAAAAAGGAATAAACTTTATTTTCCATTTGGGAACTGCCTATGATATATCTAGCATGGAAAGTATTGGGAACTACTTGATCGTTTTCGTTTACGGGAAAAGCATGCCACTGAAAATGTTTTTATCTCTATCTTTTTCGCTTTGAGCTCTGGCACCTCTACAAATCCCTACTTCCCTCTGCCAAGGGCCTTTCTTTTACTTGATGTGACTTCTATTTTTATTTGAGTCTCCATCTTCTCTTATAAAGCACCAACTAAGGGGCACTATGATCATACTTGAGCATTGAGTGTAGCTAATATGCGAGTGTGTTTCATGAATGGATCAATGATTGAGCATAATGGGCTAGGGATAACTTGCTTTATTGTTGATATTTTGAAAAACATGGTTGCTTGTTGATATACTTGAGTATTGACATCTTCATGTCAAAACTAGACTATTGCTTTGAATCATATAAAAGTCCATATGTCCATGCTACAAATAAAAGAATATGTGATGAACGTGTTAGGTAGCATTCCACATCAAAAATTCTGTTTTTATCATTTACCTACTCGAGGACGAGCAGGAATTAAGCTTGGGGATGATGATACGTCTCTAATGTATCTATAATTTTTGATTGTTCCATGCTGTTATATTATCATTTTTGGATGTTTAACAACCATTTTATAGCAACTTTATATCATTTTTTGGGACTAACCTATTGACATAGTGCCTAGTGCCAGTTGCCATTTTTGCTTGTTTTTTACTTCGTAGAAAATCAATACCAAACGGAGTCCAAACCGGCGAAACTTTTTGGAGAATTTTTTTGGCCAGAAGACACACGTTGGGCCAAAGAAGTACCAGAGGGGTGCCCTGAGGGGGCACAACCCACTTGGGCGCACCTGGAGGCCCAGGCGCACCTTGGTGGGTTGTGCCCACCTCGGTGGCCTCCCACAACGCCTCTTTGCTCTATAAATACCCCAATATTCCAGAAATCCTAGGGGAGTCGATGAAAATCAATTCCAGCCACCGCAAGTCCCAGAAACCATAGATCCAATCTAGAAACCATCATGGAGGGGTTCATCAACCTCATTGGTGCCTCTCCGATGATGCGTGAGTAGTTCATTGTAGACCTACGAGTCTGTACTTAGTAGCTAGATGGCTTCCTCTCTCTCTTTTGATTCTCAATACAATGGTCTCTTGGAGATCTATTTGATGTAACTCTTTTTGCTATGTGTTTGTTGGGATCTGATGAACTTTGAGTTTATGATCAGATCTATGTTTTTATCCATGAAAGTTATTTGAGTCTTTTGATCTCTTATATGCATGATTGCTTATAGCCACGTATTTCTTCTTCGAATCTTTGGTTTAGTTAGCCCGACTAGATCGACTTTTCTTGCCATGGGACTAGGTGCTTTGTGATGGGTTTGATCTTACGGTGCTCAATCCCAGTGACAGAAGGGGAAATGACACATATGTATCGGGGTCTATTCCTACATGAATAGATCTTATCTACATCATGTCATCATTCTTATTGCATCACTCAGTTTTTCCATGAACTTAATACACTAGATGCATGCTGGATAGCGGTCGATGTGTGGAGTAATAGTAGTAGATCCAGGTAGGAGTCGGTCTACTAATCTTGTATGTCATGCTATATAATGATCATTACCTGGATATCGTCATGATTATTTGAAGTTCTCTCAATTTCCCAACAGTAATTTGTTTACCCACTGTATACTATTTTTCTGGAGAGAAGCCACTAGTGAAATCTACGCCCCCCTGGTCTCTTCTTTATTATATTTGCCTTCGAGATCTATTTTTATTTGCTTTTATTTTTAGATCTATTAATCCAAAAACCCAAAAATACCTTGCTGCAATTTTTTATTTTATTTATTTTATCTCGCATTCCCACGATATCTATTTAATTATCCAATCTACTATAATTTTTACCTATCTTTTACCTGGGAGGGATTGACAACCCCTTTTTACGTTGGGTTGCAAGTATTTGTTCTTTGTGTGCAGGTGTCGTTCACGTAGTGTTGCGTGGTTCTCCTACTGGTTCGATAACCTTGGTCTCATCACTGTGGGAAATACCTACCGTAGCTGTGCTGCATCATCCCTTCCTCTTTGGGGAAATACCGACGTAGTTCAAGCCGCAATCACTCTCTGCCACCGTCCGCACTCCGCCTCACACCAATGCTGCACCGTGCCAGCTTTAGCTCCTGCTCTTTTCCCTAGATTAATCCCGCGCCTGCCCTTCTTCTCCCTCAACTCAAGCAGCTCGATCTCTTCAATGTTAGCATCTCATAGAAGGCTATGGAGCACCTGCTCCGCAGATGTACTGAGCTCGAGTACCTTCGTCTTCAGCAGATCCACGGGTTCATTAGCCTCCACATCGCCTCGACGAATCTCTGATGGATTTATGTGTATTGCTAGCCCCGCAACATGACATCAATTGGGAAGAGATCACTCCAGCTGTTCCACGTTATGGTCATTGAGAATGCGCCTTTCCTTGAGAGATTGCTTGTATCTGATCTAGAAGGTCCAACAAAAATCAAGGTCATTGATGCCCCGAAATTGAGAGCGTTGGTGTAGTCACCTGCCAAATTCTCCGAACTCTTTATTGGATCCGTAATCGTTCAGGTACAACACTCATCTTCTTCTCTGTCTTCTTGAAATTCACATTTTTAATTTCTTCTTGATGTATTTACGACTGTCATCCAGAAAATGATTCCCACAAGCTTGACCCAGTCTGTGCGCACAGTGAAGATCTTGGTAATAAAATCTATCGGCCCCAATCTGGATCAAGTTGTTGGATTCCTTACATGCTTTCCGTGCACGGATAAGCTACTCATCGAGGTGAAACTTCTTTCCTATTAGTACAAGTAAGCACAACATAGCTCAATTCTTTCGCAAATTTCCCAAATTGCGTTGACAAGTGTAGTGTTCAAAACTACATCTACGCACTGCACCGAAAAGAAGTGTTTTTAGTTTTTTTCTCACATGATCACCTGCATCGTTTCTTTTGTTGTACTATTAGCTAGTAGCCTAGGCTAGTCATAGTGGCAAGTAACTTAGACTAGTAACTCCATGGTTAGCCTACAAGCAAGTACTACCTCCGTCCTGGTTTACTCTTCGTATTTTGTAGTATCAAAATTTGACCATAGATTTAACTGACAAAATTTTAATGCATGTCACTAAAAATTATATCGTTGGATTCATATTTGAACATAATTTCAAATGGTATAATTTTTGGTGACATGCATTGGCATTTTCTTAGGTAAATCTATGGTCAAAATTGTACACTAAATACGAGGTAGTACAAAAGTGGGCTATAATGGCCCTCCACTATGTAGGCCAAAACACATGCCAATTCACTTCTGATGCATTTGGCATCGATTCCCCCTCCATTGCTCACCTGGTGCCCCAATCTGGATCACCTACTTTGCTCTGATGCCAAATTATCTCACGCAATGAAAAAACACTTGCGTGGGAGAGGACTGATGCAATAAAAACCACTTGTTTGGGAGAGGGAGAGGCTGGTGTAGTTGGTTTGATTGATTTGTTTATACATACGGGTCTGTGTGCATACCGGTGCCAAAATCTTTTGCTTTATCATCGATGTGTATTATGTGGCATACTTTTGAGAAATATGGCATCAACCACATAGTGGAAGGCAACAAATGCCCAAGCTCTTCACGTGCTCCTAGGTAAATGGGAGGAAAGAGAAAGAGAGAGAGTGAAAAATATCACTAGCCTTATAGCCAACCCTATCGTATGAGTGAATGATATTGGTACCTCTTGATGACACGACAATTTAATACAACCAGCTGCTCTAATATGTTCTCTTCTTTTGTAGATAAAAAAGACCTGGAAGTGGAAAATGTGCTGCACTATAACAATCTCATCGAATGCCTTGATCTCCATCTTACTGAAATTGATTTGATCGACTACTGATGCAGCACATCTGAGATTAAATTGGCTAGGTTATTTGTTCTGGAGGCAAGTGTGCTCAAGGTAATGAGGTTTGGTGTTCTCTGGCGCAACAACGAATGGCGTGTTGATCACCGCAAGCGTCTAAGCCTAAATGACAAAGTCTCCGCAGAAGCTGAATTTTTTTTTGAAACATCAAGTCGCCAGAGATTCAAAAATTTATTTGCCCATTAGTGACTTGTCAGGGCGGTGAATTTACTTTGTACGATAATGCTGCATCCACCTAAAGTAATGCAAGTTTGTACTAATAATTCCCTCTTCGTAGGTGCAACATTACTCCTAGCATTTGTAATATCAGTTCGAAACTTGTAATTGTACGACTATCCAGCACGAGGTACTATGTTACGATAAATGTTCGCGTGCATAGGTGCGGAAACGATATACCCATTACTCGAGTACAATCTTTATTATTACCAGCAAGAGGCCCATGTGTTGCACAGAACATCAAGATGCATTTATACGAGATGCTTATCTTCTTGTGGGAGATGAAGATGAATGAGGGAAGGCCTTATCTGCAAATGTGGAGAGGGGTGCAAGTATCTTTTTGCAAAATTGCCATAGTTTGCTTTCTATCCGTCAGATATAGATTGGACGGTCTATATTGCAAGATGGCAGGCACACCATCATCACCAACTCAGTTTTTTATAAGAGTTTCTCCATTTCTCTATACTACTCCTATAAAAACCTTTGAGTTGGTGATGATGGTGTGCCTGCCATATTTCACCAATAGCCGTCAGATCTAGATATGACGCATATAAAGCAAAATGCTGCAGTTTTGCAAAAAGATGCCGCACTTGTTTCCTATTTACAAACAACTATGTGTTTCTCACAATCATCCTTATCTCTTCCCCACCACATCTAGAAGGCTATGGAACAATCTGGCACGATGGCCGCTACCGGCGCTGTCCACCCCCAATCTTGGTGTTCCGTGCAATGCACGAGCATCTTACTTGTATAAGAAAAGAGTAGAGATACTCGTGGAAATGCACGGGAAATTATGTCGAACACGGCTAGTTGTAAGAAAGCTAGCTCTACAGCCATGATGATAGTGACTGCACACGGTGAGGCTGACTTTGGTATGCTGAACACGACGCCTACACTCAGGTGTCATCTCTGGCGCAGGGTCTTGTCACTTCACCGTGAGGAGAAGCACACAATAATTTGACCAACGGGTAGTACAGTACTACTACATTGGTAGTACTACTACTAGTCTAGCACCAACCATCTGGATTTAGTATTACTACCACGTCCGTCTGGATTTAGTATTTGACTACCAATATCTAGTAATGTATGTCACAAAAAAATATACTACTCCCTCTGTAAATAAATACATGGAGTATTGTTTATTCGGTTTTGAACGTAGTTCCCGATGATATTATAAACTCTCCCTTCCGGTAGACGGCTCAAATCTGAAGTCTCATCAATCAGACTACTATTGTACTCAACAAGCGGTCAGCTTGGTAAGCTACCAACAAAAAAATGCAATCAAAGACTACCATTGTAGTCCCTCCGTACTGGTGCATTAGTCACATTATGAAAACCAAATAGTAATCCCAAAAGTTTTAGGCGCGGTGCATTACCCACCTCGTTCCCTATTTTTTGCCATGAAAAAAACAAATCACCCAATAGGAGACGTGGGGTGCGTATGCATTCAAGGACTTGAGAGTACTTAGCACAACATGCAGTGCTCAATTCTCTTTATGCAATGACATTAATTATAAAATACTACTCCTACCTCCGTCTCGGTTTATTGGTCCCCTAATATGTCCATTTTGCATCATGCTTTTATATGGATATTTATTGCATTATGGGCTGTTATTACTCATTATATCACAATACTTATTCCTTTTCTCTCTTATTTTATAAGGTTTACATGAAGAGGGAGAATGCCGGCAGCTGGAATTCTGGACTCGAAAAGGAGCAAATATTATAGACCTATTCTGCACAACTCCAAAAGTCCTGAAACTTCACGGGGAATGCTTTTGGAATATATAAAAATATTGGTTGAAGAAAATACCAAAGTGGGGCCACCAGCCATCCACAAGGGTGGAGGACGCGCCCTACCCCCTGGGCGTGCCCCCATCCTTGTGGGCCCCCTGGCAGGCCTCCAACGCCCATCTTCTGCTATATGTGTGTTTTGACCTGGAAAAAATTAGACGGAAGTTTTCGGGACGAAGCGCCGCCGTCTCAAGGCGGAACTTGGGCAGAACCAATCTAGAGCTCCGGCAGAGCTGTTCTGCCGGGGTAACTTCCCTCTGGGAGGCGGAAATCGAAGCCATCGTCATCACCAACGATCCTCTCATCGAGAGGGGGTCAATCTCCATCAACATCTTCACCAGCACCAACTCCTCTCAAACCCTAGTTCATCTCTTGTATCCGACTTCTGTCTCAAAACCTCAGAGTGGTACCTGTGTGTTGCTAGTAGTGTTGATTACTCCTTGTAGTTGATGCTAGTTGATTTATCTGGTGGAAGATTATATTTTTAGATCCTTAATGATAATTAATACTCCTCTAATCTTGATCATAAATATTCTTTGTGAGTATTTATGTTTGTTCCTGAGGACATGGGAGAAGTCTTGTTATAAGTAATCATGTGAATTTGTTATTCGTTCGATATTTTGATGAGATGTATGTTGTCTCTCCCCTAGTGGTGTCATGTGAACGTCTACTACATGACACTTCACCCTTATTTGGGCCTAGGGGAAGGCATTGGGAAGTAATAAGTAGATGATGGGTTGCTAGAGTGACAAAAGCTTAAACCCTAGTTTATGCGTTGCTTCATAAGGGGCTGATTTGGATCCATATGTTTCATGATATGGTTAGGTTTACTTTAATTCTTCTTTCGTAGTTGTGGATGCTTGCGTGAGGGGTTAATCATAAGTGGGAGGCTTGTACAAGGAAGGTCAGCACCCAAGAACCGGTCCATCCACATATCAAATTATCAAAGTAACGAACGCGAATCATATGAGCATGATGAAAATTAGCTTGACAACAATCCCCATGTGTCCTCGGGAGCGCTTTGCTTTATATAAGAGTTTTTCTAGGCCTGTGGTTTGATACAAAAAGGATTGGGCCACCTTGCTGCACCTTAGTTACTTTCGTTACTTGTTACCTGTTATGATTTACCTTATCACAAAACTATCTGTTACCAGCAATTTCAGTGTTTGCAGAGAATACCTTGCTGAAAACCGCTTGTCATTTCCTTCTGCTCCTCGTTGGGTTCGACGCTCGTACTTATAGAAAGGACTATGATAAATCCTCTATACTTGTGGGTCATCAAGACTATTTTCTGGCGCCGTTGCCGGGGAGTGAAGCGCCTTTGGTAAGTGGAATTTATATAGTGTGCTGAAATTTACTGTCACTTGTTACTATGGAAAATAATCCTTTGAGGGGCTTGTTCGGGGTATCTTCACCTCGACCGAAAGAGAAAAGAGTTGCTCCTCAACCTACCGCACCTACTGAAAATATTTATTATGAAATTCCTTCGGGTATGCTAGAAAAACTGCTAGCTAATCCTTATGCAGGAGATGGAACATTACATCATGATATGAACCTAATCTATGTGGATGAAGTTTGTGGATTATTTAAGCTTGCAGGTATGCCCGAGGATGTTGTCAGGAAGAAGGTCTTCCCTTTATGTTTGAAGGGAAAGGCGTTGACATGGTATAGGCTATGTGATGATATTGGATGTCACAGCCCTAGCTTAGTCTTGCCTATCCTTGCATAACCTCCATGCATCATGTTTACTTTTCCTCAGAAAGTTGAAATGGGGATGGCAGAAACCCCCAGCACCACTTAATCCAACTAGGGTTACTAAAATATTTTTTCAATGATCCTGAAATGCCCTTCAAAATGTTCATCATCTTTGTCTTGGTCTAAAACCTCTGACAAAAATGGTGCAAAACTTTCTAGGTCATCCAAAGGTCACTGGATTAAATCATATGTTATTTGAATTTGGGCATTTAAATGCTAGTAAATATTTTAAATGCCCAAGTAATCCTAAACTGAAATGTTCCATGTTGGATATATTCTATACAGTGGGCATGTTCAGTTTGGTGATTTTTGAAAGGGTCTAGATATTTTTAGAAAAGCCACAAAGATTACAGAAAAATAGAAAAGAAAAATAAAGAGAGAGAGAGAAACCACCTGGGCCTCACCTGTGCTGGCCCAACCCACCTGGCTTGTGCCAGTCGTCACCCACCTCTGCCAGTAGGCAGAGGCGTGTCGCCGGCGCGCGCACCCGCGGCCACCTCCTGCTTCCACCTCATGCTGCCTCCCCGTCCCCATTCGAGCGCCACGAAGACGCCCAGCACCCCCTTGCACCTCTCCCCTCTCTCCCCCTCGTCTCCCTCACCCTCTCCCGCGATGGCTGAGCGCCATCCTTGCCGCCGTTCGCCGTAGTCGTCACCAGAGCCACCCCCTCGCCCCTCTGACGTGCCCATGAGCTCCGCCTCCATCGTCTACGCCTCCTTGACGACTCACGCGACGCCGGAGGCCTCCAAGCACCGACCCCGACGCCTTCTTCTTCCTTGGTCCGCCGAGATCGCCGGCGACCGTGTGCCCTCCTCGACGCGTCCCCGCGCCTGCCGACCCCTCCGTTAGCCTCTCTTTGAGCTTCCACGTCGAACCCGTCTCCTCCCTCTCTCGATTATGCTCTCTAGCTCCGTTCCCCATCTCCGCCGAAGCTTGCCGCCGCCGCGAATGTCGCCGTTGTCGTTACGGTCGGCCAACGCCGCGTATGAGCACCTGGTCGAGTCCCTGCTGCCCCGTAGCTTCTACCCGTGCACTTCGTTCGCTCTAAATCGAGCTGCAGCCCCACGCCCGCAACCAGCCGAGCTCCGGCCGCCGCCCAGCTCACTGCCGTCGCTGCCACCGGCCAACCCAGCTTGCCCCGCGTGCTCCAGAAGATGCGCCGCACCTCCAGCTCGCCATAGCCGCAAACCATGCGTGAAACGGTGCTCCGTACCACCGTCCCGAGCAACTCCGGCGAGTTCCGGCCGTTGCTGTGGTCGCCGGCGCCAACCGCTGACGTGGCAGATTATATTAGAACTAATTATGTTATTAGTCTAACCCTATGACACTGACAGCTGAGCCCCACCGTCTAATTAAACTTAGTTTACTTTCTGTTTAAGTTTAACTAACCACGGTGGGCCCATGCGTCAGCTTTGACCATGCTGACGAGGCAGTTGACTGGGCCCACACGTCAGCGACCCTAACCAGCACTGGTTCACTGACTAGTGGACCCCACTGGTCAGGTTTGACCCGAGGCAGCCCTGTTGACCTGCTGAGGTCAGCATGACGTAATGCTGATGCAATAATGTAATTTCTGGATTTATTTCTATTCAGGAAATTCCAGAAAATTGCCTAAACTTCTAAAAATCATAGAAAATCAACCGTAACTCCAAATGAAATAAATTATATATGAAAAATTATCAGAAAAATTCAAGGAATCCATCTGTACCATTTTCAAGCATGTTTGAGCAAGTTAACCTCACTTTTTAGGATGAAACATGATTAGGGCAAATTTCATAATACGTTTGGAGTTGGAATTGATAGAGTTTTGAATTCCCCTTCAATTAAAATGACTTTCTGTTCCATTAGCCCAAATCACAGCATATTGCCATGTCATGATCATGCATCGTATTGTTGCATTGCATTGATTGTGCTCTCCCTCTCTGTTGCCGGTATTCGTCCCCTCTCGATAGACGTGCTTCCGAGGATGAGTTCGATGACACCGATGAAGAGATATAATATCTTCAGAAGTGCCAGGCAAGCAAAACCCCCTTGTTCATTCCGATACAATCCCACTCTCTCGCTCCTGCTCTCTTTTACTGCATTAGGACAACAACGATTCAACTGTTACATGCTGCGGTAGTTGAACCCCTTTCCTCTGCATGACCTGTCATTGCCATAGTAAATAGATGAAACCCACTAGCATGAGTAGGAGTTGTTTGAGCCCTGATGTGCCTACTCATTCATGTTTGTTTGTCATGCCTGCTACTGCTTAGAGTTGAGTCAGGTCTGATTCTTCAGGGATGAATCGGAGGTGTGTGAACAAGTCCTACTGTGTGTGAGCTAAGTGTGTGAACACGATTTGGTAAAGGTAGCGGTGAGAGGCCATGTAGGAGTACATGGTGGGTTGTCTCATTGAAACTGTTCTTAGGAACTGAGTTCTGTGTTTGTGATCCATGAACAGCTACTACCACGCATTGGGCTCGAAACCAATGGACCCTCTCGACTTATTAACTGCCCTTGTCCTCTGTCCAGGAGTTGCAACTAGTTTCTAGTGTTTGTAGGATATGTGTTGGCGGCCGTGCGTAGTGCTGACCCTAGGGGTGGGCTATGATGCGGTAGATACACCGTGGCACGGTGTACCGGGCGCCCGTTTGGTGTCTCGGGAACCCTGCACACATCGTTTGTGGCTGTGAGCGAAACTCCGGCCGGATCTCCTCGCGGATGGAACCCGAATAGGCGATAAACCTGGACTAGAGACTTGTGTGGTTAGTCAGGTCGCGGCCGACTCCCTCGCCAGGCTTCTGCTTGAAGGTTGCCGAGATACACGACGTGTACATGGTGGTAAGTGGCGAGAGGGTGTGTGAAGAAGTACACCCCTGCAGGGTTATAAATGATCTATTCGAATAGCCGTGTCCGCGGTAAAGGACTTCTGGGTTGCCTATAACAGTTCATAGACAAGTGAAAGTGGATACTCTAGAACTCGCAAGATAAGTGTGAGTGCTATGGATGGCCTTCTCGTAGGGAGACGGGAGCAGATCCATAGTGGTGTATTGAATGGTGAATATGTGGACTCGTGT
Source organism: Triticum urartu (assembly GCF_003073215.2). Classification (NCBI taxonomy): domain Eukaryota; kingdom Viridiplantae; phylum Streptophyta; class Magnoliopsida; order Poales; family Poaceae; genus Triticum; species Triticum urartu. The sequence continues at coordinate 172,372,489 of NC_053026.1, read as the reverse complement.
GCGCCACCTCAAAAGAGTTGCTTGCAATCGTAGTTCAGGTTAGCCACTGAGTCAAAGCTAGCTTGCTGCAGTCAAACTCCACCACCCCCCTTGTTGATACCGATGCATATGTAGCTAGTTCTGATGTAAGTCTTGCTGAGTACCTTTGTACTCACGTTTGCTTAATTTATGTTTTGCAGAGAGACTTCAGTCTCGCTAGTAGTTCCGCGTGGACTTTGACGTTTAGCTTGATACCTCAGCTACGATCTTGTGCCCTCGGCATGATCTGGTAGATAGTCAGGCTTCTCAGCCTTTTTCATTTATAGATGTCTGTACTCAGACATGTTAAGCTTCCGCATGTGCTTTGGTTTGTATGCTCTGAATGTTGGGTCATGAGACCCATGTTTGTATTTCTGGCTCCTCGGAGCCTAATGAATAAATACTTGAGTCGTAGAGTTATGTTGTGATGCCATGTTGTATTTACACATATCAAGCATATTGTGTGTATGATTGAAATGCTTGGTATGTGTGGGATCCGACAATCTAGTTGTTTATCTTTGGCAGCCTTTCTTATGGGGAAATGTAGTCTTGTGCTTCCATGAGCCATAGTAGTCCGCTATAGCCCGGTTCACCGGAGTCCTGCTAGCCCAACACTACTGCTCAGGATAGTTGACTGTCCGGCATGTGTTTCACTTTGTTCCTGTGTCTGTCCCTTCGGGGAAATGTCACGCGGTGACCTCCGGAGTCCTGCCTAGCCTGCTACAGCCCGGGTTACCGGAGTCCTGTTAGCCCAGTGCTACAACCCGGATTCACACGCTGCTGACCGACATGTTCGAAGTTGATTCATGTATGCCTGTCCCCATGGGTTAGTGCCGCTTTGGGTTCACGACTAGCCATGTCGGCCCGGGTTCTCTGTCATATGGATGCTAGCGACACTATCATATACGTGAGCCAAAAGGGCGCAAACGGTCCCGGGCCATGGTAAGGCGACACCCGTGGGAATACCGTGCGTGAGGCCGCAAAGTGATATGAGGTGTTACCAGCTAGATCGATGTGACTTGGAATCGGGGTCCTGACAGTTTTGGTATCAGAGCCTGACTGCCTGTAGGATTACCAAGCCAACCGGTCGAAGTTGTGTCTAGAAATGCTTTAGTTATGTAGGGGAATTGATTGTGGTAGGGAACGTAAGGCTCTTTTTACTCATTATCCTCATGACCTTCTGATCTGAGTCATCTTATCTTTTCTACGGGGTTAAGTACTAGGCTTGTCTTCTATCTCTCAGGATGACGTGTTACTAAACCGTAGTTGCCTAGGATTGTTGAGTTCAAGCCTCAGTTCAGTTCCTACTACTTCCATATGTTCATAATTGGTCTCAGAACCTTGATATTGTGATGTTGAGTGGTTATGCCACCATTTTTGCAGGATGTCTCAAATCATTTTGAGCATTTACAGCTGTTATGCTGTCCGAGTCATCCCAGGTTTCTAAATAGTCTGATGCATTTGCAAATCCCTTCTTTCCGTTCCCGATGTCCCTTTGGGCCAGTTCAACCACACTAATCATTCTGTTGAGGTACTCCATTGCCTTGACATATATGTTGGAGCTATTATTATGACCCTAGGTGTTTTAGGGAGTCACCTAGTAATCTAGCTATGTCTTGTGTTCCTGGTGTGATGATTCTGGCCACCATTCTCGAAAGCATTCCGTGATGCCATTTAGTAGTAGGCATTCTATTTCCGGGTTTTTGAACCTGAGATTCACCCTACTTATCTCATGATGATAGTGTTGCTAGTTCCTTTAGGATATTAGTAACCTTTGCATTAGTCCTCGAGGTCCGTGGTAGTTCCTTCTTCCAAACACTACGAACCGCTTATGGTAGAAGTTCGTTGAACCAAAAGATCACAACCAGAGTGCTCTTGATGAGTTCTCCATTCTGCATTGTGAATCTGTCAGTCCTACCTTTCTGCATGGGTTGTCCGAAAGAAATGTTGAGCTTTGCTCAACATACTAATCTATGCATCCACAACTCAGAAAATTATATGTCCTCTTGAGTTGTCCCTCTTCATTTGTATTCCGACCATCGTCTATCAATTGATAGTCAGGAGTAATTGTGCATCCATGTTATCGATGCTTATTATCCTTGTGGTCTGTTAAGCCATCCTATTTTAGAATGACTAGGAAAAACAAACTCCAGTACCTCATCCATATCCAGGATTGATTCAAAGTAGTTGTGTTCTGCAGATCAGATGCCCATCCAGCTTTTGCTCTGTTCTACCCTGGAGCATTACCCCCTTTATGTCAGGATTGTCATGAGAATTGCACCATCTCTCATGAATTCTTGACGCAGTGATACTTCTTGCCATCATTTTTCATTCCTCGGTTCCGTGTTGTCACAACCGGAATGCCGGCAAGTGAACCATGATGTGTGAAATCAATACTCCTAGCAACCATGTTGCTCGGTAGTTAATGGACACTAATATCATTCTTAGCGTGTTGGTTATTAAAACACTATTCTAGGACTGATCGTGCTACCTTGTCCTTATTTCCAGTGCACTCTTTGATCAATGAGTTAGGATTATTCAATCCGTTGCTTCTTTATTCATATCGTCTTGCTCTGAAAAGCAAGATTGTTCTCGAGCTTAGTAACATATCGCTGGTTCATGATGTTCCGAATATCTTCTCGGAAGTATTACCAGGTTGTCACCTGACCGCTATGTTGAGTTCGTGATCATGCTAGTTTTTCCTCCAAACCACCCATTCTCCAAGAATCTGTGTTGGATACCCCTGAGCTAGTTGGTTAAGCTAAGCAATAACTTGGAGAATTGGAAGATAAAAGCTTGTCTGACTTAGTTCATGTTAAGGGATATCTTCTGTGTGTGTGTGTTGAAGAAAGATGATATCTCCATAAATTGGTCCTCGTGATCAGTTGTTGGATCTATTGCCTTGTCAAAACTTTGACTTGAGTATGGGCTATCGTCAAGTCAAATCAGAACCAACGATGTTCGTAATGTTTTCTTACCCGTGGTTGATCCCTCGAGCATACACCATTACATATTTTGGTCTGACCAATACTATCATCGTGTTCACATGATGGTGGAAGTCCAGTGATATGGAAATTCCGATGAGTTGTTGTTGAGCCCATCAGCAGCATTTTGTCTCCCCCATGATTCATGTTGAACATCAACCTAGTGTTGGAAACTTTATAAGCAATGCCTTCGTGTTCCGTTCATGAAGCTTATGCTTGAATGGAAGAAGTGACTTCCACGAATTCATGTGCACCTGGTGCAAGTTGCCGTCGTGAGTTCGAGAAAGATTTTTTTGTTTCCCTGGTACCATCCCAAGTCAGTTATGCATGTGTGAATGTATTCTATGGTTTGGTAGATTAATTACCTCCACTCCATATGTATTCCATAGCCCACCAAGCCACTGATTGACTTGTTCAAGGCAAAGAAGTCTACGCTTGGGATCTAATCCATGGACTTGTGTAAAGACCTAGAAATCCTTGATGATGGTTCCCCACCTGAACTCGATAGTGTTTTACTATAAGACTACTATGTGGTCATGCTCGTCTTGGATAGCGTGTTCACAAGTTTGTAGCAGAACAGGCTCATGTTTTGGGAGATTGCTATCGCAGTTGATTCCCCGAGAATCTCGCAACGTCATCTCGTCAAGTTGTGTTGCAAACTCTCATTTTCTTTCTAGACTGGATGGGTCTGGAATATCCTAACACCAACCAGATCTGAATCTCAGGCAGATATGATGGTTGGAACATACTCCAAGAACTATAATGTTGGTCTCTCTATAACCGGTAACATGGATGTCGTGGCGAACACACCTAACCGGAAGGCCTATTATTGTAGTATCTTGGTTGAAGAAGTTGGTCACCTCCCCATAAGGATCTCGCAGGATCTACCTTCGTAGTTATTCCTTATGGATTCTTGAGCTTCCGAAGTTCGACCTTTTACTTGATGTTCTAGATATCAAACCATATCTATGAATGGATTACGCTAGAACATCAAGGAGAACATTAGAAGCGGAGTGCTAAATGTCTCTTGGTCGATCGTCCAGATTCTGTTCCCTTAGCCTCGCTAAGGAAAGATCTGAGAAGGTGTTATCTTCCTTTTTATCCGCATCATCCATCACTAGTCATCATCGTAGTACGTCGTGTTGCCAGGATCTTTGCCACGGATGTTGGTAGAACCTTGATGAATATGGAAATGCTCAAGTTCTTGAGATAATGCACAAGCAAATCATCCCTTGTGTTGTCTTCAACAAGGTAGTCCACATCATCCATCCTAGTCCGAGTATGCCATTTCTTCGAGCTATTTCAAACGGTCAATTGTAAATTGCCTTAAGCTGGTATGAAGAGTTTCAATGCTCTCTGAATCAAAAGTAATTCTTTTTGCCACTTAAGGGAATATTTCTGCGAGTCACCTTCCTTAAGATGTCTCGTTATGATATCATGGCAATTATCTCCTCGCTACTTTGAAACCATGCACCATCCTACTTAAGCGTGGAATTGTTGCCTACCAAATTTGAACCTTTATCATCCGCTTCTTTCCATCACCCTGATGTGAACTTTGTGTCTCAATTGGAGAGATGTTCCTATGTCTCACTCCATGAGTTGATCCTGAGTTGTTCGATCTTCGAGAAGATCGATCCTTCTAGAGTTTTCCCTTCCCTCTCGTTGTCATGTTGGTTGGAGTTCTCAGAGCAAGACATCGAGACAAAGATGGCGATCGAACCAACATTCTAATGAAGTGCAACTTGGATCGTTAAGATTGGGTTAAGTTTGCATCCCCCTTCATCTTACCCTACGCTTGAATCTCGGGACGAGATTCTTGTTTAGTGGGGGTGAGCTATCACAGCCCTAGCTTAGTCTTTCCTATCCATGCATAACCTCCATGCATCATGTTTACTTTTCCTCACAAAGTTGAAATGGGGATGGCAGAAACCCCCAGCACCACTTAATCCAACTAGGGTTACTAAAATATTTTTTCAATGATCCTGAAATGCCCTTCAAAATGTTCATCATCTTTGTCTTGGTCTAAAACCTCTGACAAAAATGGTGCAAAACTTTCTAGGTCATCCAAAGGTCACTGGATTAAATCATATGTTATTTGAATTTGGGCATTTAAATGCTAGTAAATATTTTAAATGCCCAAGTAATCCTAAACTAAAATGTTCCATGTTGGATATATTCTATACAGTGGGCATGTTCAGTTTGGTGATTTTTGAAAGGGTCTAGGTATTTTTAGAAAAGCCACAAAGATTACATAAAAATAGAAAAGAAAAATAAAGAGAGAGAGAAACCACCTGGGCCTCACCTGTGCTGGTCCAGCCCACCTGGCTTGTGCCAGTCGTCACCCACCTCTGCTAGTAGGCAGAGGCATGTCGCCGGCGCGCGCACCCGCGGCCACCTCCTGCTTCCACCTCCTGCTGCCTCCCCGTCCCCATTCGAGCGCCACGAAGACGCCCAGCACCCCCCTGCACCTCTCCCCTCTCTCCCCCCCGTCTCCCTCACCCTCTCCCGCGATGGCCGAGCGCCATCCTCGCCACCATTCGCCGTAGTCGTCACCAGAGCCACCCCCTCGCCCCTCTGACGTGCCCATGAGCTCTGCCTCCATCGTCTACGCCTCCTCGATGACTCACGCGACGCCGGACGCCTCCAAGCACCGACCCCGACGCCTTCTTCTTCCTCGGTCTGCCGAGATCGCCGGTGACCGTGTGCCCTCCTCGACACGTCCCCGTGCCTGCCGACCCCTCCGTTAGCCTCTCTGTGAGCTTCCGCGTCGAACCCGTCTCCTCCCTCTCTCGATTACGCTCTCTAGCTCCGTTCCCCATCTCCGCCGAAGCTTGCCGCCGCCGCGAATGTCGCCGTCATCGTTACAGTCGGCCAACGCCGCGTATGAGCACCCGGTCAAGTCCCTGCTGCCTCGTAGCTTCTGCCCGTGCACTTCGTTCGCTCTAAATCGAGCTGCAGCCCCGCGCCCGCAACCAGCCGAGCTCCGGCCGCCGCCCAGCTCACTGTCGTCGCTGCCACCGGCCACCCCAGCTCGCCCCGCTTGCTCCAGAAGATGCGCCGCACCTCCAGCTCACCGTAGCCACAAACCACGCGCGAAACGGTGCTCTGTACCATCGTCCCGAGCAACTTCGGCGAGTTTCGGCCGTTGCTGTGGTCGCCGGCGTCAACCGCTGATGTGGCAGATTATATTAGTACTAATTATGTTATTAGTCTAACCCTATGACACTGACAGCTGAGCCCCACCGTCTAATTAAACTTAGTTTACTTTCTGTTTAAGTTTAACTAACCACGATGGGCCCACGCATCAGCTTTAACCATGCTGATGAGGCAGTTGACTGGGCCCACACGTCAGCGACCCTAACCAGCACTGGTTCACTGACTAGTGGACCCCACTGGTCAGGTTTGACCCGGGGCAGCCCTGTTGACCTGCTGAGGTCAACATGACGTAATGCTGATGCAATAATGTAATTTCTGGATTTATTTCTATTCAGGAAATTCCAGAAAATTGCCTAAACTTCTAAAAATCATAGAAAATCAACCGTAAATCCAAATGAAATAAATTATACATGAAAAATTATCAGAAAAATTCAAGGAATCCATCTGTACCGTTTTCATGCATGTTTGAGCAAGTTAACCTCACTGTTTAGGATGAAACATGATTAGGGCAAATTTCATAATAGGTTTGGAGTTGGAATTGATATAGTTTTGAATTCCCCTTCAATTAAAATGACTTTTTGTTGCATTAGCCCAAATCACAACATATTGCCATGTCATGATCATGCATCATATTGTTGCATTGCATTGATTGTGCTCTCCCTCTCTGTTGCCGGTATTCGTCCCCTCTCGATAAACGTGCTTCCGACGATGAGTTCGATGACACCGATGAAGAGCTATAATATCTTCAGAAGTGCCAGGCAAGAAAAACCCCCTTGTTCATTCTGATACAATCCCACTCTCTTGCTCCTGCTCTCTTTTACTGCATTAGGACAACAATGATTCAACTGTTATATGCTGCGGTAGTTGAACCCCTTTCCTCTGCATGACCTGTCATTGCCACAGTAAATAGATGAAACCCACTAGCATGAGTAGGAGTTGTTTGAGCCCTGATGTGCCTACTCATTCATGTTTGTTTGTCATGCCTGCTACTGCTTAGAGTTGAGTCAGGCCTGATTCATCGGGGATGAATCGGAGGTGTGTGAACAAGTCCTACTGTGTGTGAGCTAAGTGTGTGAACACGATTTGGTAAAGGTAGCGGTGAGAGGCCATGTAGGAGTACATGGTGGGTTGTCTCGTTGAAACTGTTCTTAGGAACTGAGTTCTGTATTTGTGATCCATGACCAGCTACTACCACGCATTGGGCTCGAAACCAATGGACCCTCTCGACTTATTAACTGCCCTTGTCCTCTGTCCAGGAGTTGCAACTAGTTTCTGGTGTTTGTAGGATATGTGTTGGCGGCCGTGCGTAGCGCTGACCCTAGGGGTGGGCTATGATGCGGTAGATACACCATGGCACGGTGTACCGGGTGCCCGTTTGGTGTCTCGGGAACCCTGCACACATCGTTTGTGGCTGTGAGCGAAACTCCGGCCGGATCTCCTCGCGGATGGAACCCGAATAGGCGATAAACCTGGACTAGAGACTTGTGTGGTTAGTCAGGTCGTGGCCGACTCCCTCGCCAGGCTTCCGCTTGAAGGTTGCCGAGATACACGACGTGTACATGGTGGTAAGTGGCGAGAGCGTGTGTGAAGAAGTACACCCCTGCAGGGTTATAAATGATCTATTCGAATAGCCGTGTCCGCGGTAAAGGACTTCTGGGTTGCCTATAACAGTTCATAGACAAGTGAAAGTGGATACTCTAAAACTCGCAAGATAAGTGTGAGTGCTATGGATGGCCTTCTCGTAGGGAGACGAGAGCGGATCCATAGTGGTGTATTGAATGGTGAATATGTGGACTCGTGTGCGCCACCTCAAAAGAGTTGCTTGCAATCGTAGTTCAGGTTAGCCACTGAGTCAAAGCTGGCTTGCTCCAGTCAAAATCCACCACCCCCCTTGTTGATACCGATGCATATGTAGCTAGTTCTGATGTAAGTCTTGCTGAGTACCTTTGTACTCACGTTTGCTTAATTTATGTTTTGCAAAGATACTTCAGTCTCGCTAGTAGTTCCGCGTGGACTTTGACGTTTAGCTTGATACCTCAGCTACGATCTTGTGCCCTCGGCATGATCTGGTAGATAGTCAGGCTTCTCACCCTTTTTCATTTATAGATGTCTGTACTCAGACATGTTATGCTTCCGCATGTGCTTTGGTTTGTATGCTTTGAATGTTGGGTCATGAGACCCATGTTTGTATTTCTGGCTCCTCGGAGCCTAATGAATAAATACTTGAGTCGTAGAGTTATGTTGTGATGCCATGTTGTATTTACACATATCGAGCATATTGTGTGTATGATTGAAATCCTTGGTATGTGTGAGATCCGACAATCTAGTTGTTTATCTTTGGCAGCCTCTCTTATGGGAAATGTAGTCTTGTGCTTCCATGAGCCATAGTAGTCCGCTACAGCCCGGTTCACTGGAGTCCTGCTAGCCCAGCACTACTGCTCAGGACACTTGACTGGCCGACATGTGTTTCACTTTGTTCCCGTGTCTGTCCCTTCGGGGAAATGTCATGCGGTGACCTCCGGAGTCCTGCCTAGCCTGCTACAGCCCGGGTTACCAGAGTCCTGTTAGCCTAGTGCTACAACCCGGATTCACACGCTGCTGACCGACATGTTCGAAGTTGATTCTTGTATGCCTGTCCCCATGGGTTAGTGCCGCTTTGGGTTCACGACTAGCCATGTCGGCCCGGGTTCTCTGTCATATGGATGCTAGCGACACTATCATATACGTGAGCCAAAAGGGCGCAAACGGTCCCGGGCCATGGTAAGGTGACACCCATGGGAATACTGTGCGTGAGGCCGCAAAGTGATATGAGGTGTTACTAGCTAGATCGATGTGACTTGGAATCGGGGTCCTGACATTGGATCATGGAACTACACCCGATTGAAATTGGAATTTCATTAGAAGTTTTATCCTATGCATCTGGTTCATCGTGATCGGAATTATATATATAATTTTTGGCCTCGTGAAGGAGAAAGTATCGCTCAAGCTAGGGGGAGGCTTAAGTCAATGTTATATTCATGCCCCAATCAAGAGCTCTCAAGAGAAATTATTATTCAGAATTTTTATGCTCGGCTTTCTCATAATGATCGATCCATGCTCGGTACTTCTTGTACTAGTTCCTATTTTGAGAAGGATATTGAATTCAAATGGGATTTATTGGAAAGAATTAAACGCAACTCTGAATATTGGGAAGTCGACGAAGGTAAAGAGTCAAGTATAAACCTTAAGTTTGATTGTGTTAAATCTTTTATGGATACCGATACTTTTCGTGATTTTAGCACTAAATATGGACTTGACTATGAGATAGTAGATTCTTTCTGCGAATCTTTTGCTACTCATGTTGATCTCCCTAAGGAGAAGTGGTTTAAATATCATCCTCCTGTTGAAGTTAAAGTAGTAGAACCTATTAAAGTTTAATAAGAAAGTATCACTTATAATGTTGATCCTATTGTTCCTACTGCTTATATTGAGAAACCACCTTTTCCTGTTAGAATAAAGGATCATGCTAAAGCTTCAACCGTGGTTCGTAAGAGTTATACTAGAACACCTACACCCCCTGAACAAATTAAAGTAGAACCTAGTATTGCTATGGTTAAAGATCTCTTGGTCGATAATATTGATGGGCATGTTATTTATTTCTATGATGAAGCTGCCAGAATTGCTAAACAAGATATGAAAGATAAACATAGACCTGTGGTTGGCATGCCTGTTGTTTTTGTTAAAATAGGAGATCATTGTCATCATGGCTTATGTGATGTGGGTGCTAGTGTGAGTGCAATTCCTTATACTCTATATGAAGAAATTATGAATGATATTGCACCTACTGAGATAGAAGATATTGATGTTACTATTAAGCTTGCTAATAGAGATACTATATCACCAATTGGGATTTTTAGAGATGTTGAAGTCTTGTGTGGGAAAACTAAATACCCCACTGATTTTCTTGTTCTTGGTTCCACACAAGATAATTTTTGTCCCATTATATTTGGTAGACCTTTCTTGAATACTGTTAATGCTAAGATATAATACGAGAAAGATATTGTTAATGTTGGTTTATGGATATGTCTCATGATTTTAATTTCTCTAAATTTCATAGATAACCCCATGATAAAGAATTTCCTAGTAAGGATGAAATTATTGGTCTTGCTTCTATCGCCGTACCTCCCATTGATCCTTTAGAACAATATTTTATAGATCATGAAAATGATATGGTTATGAATGAAAGATGGGAAATAGATGAAGTATTCTTTAATCAAGGGCCTATCTTGAACCACAATGTGCCTATTGAAATCCTTGGGGATCGTCCTCCACCTAAGGGTGACCCCGTGTTTGAGCTTAAACAATTACCTCATACTCTGAAATATGCTTATCTTGATGAAAAGAAGATATATTCTGTTATTATTAGTGCTAACCTTTCAGAGCATGAAGAAAAGAAATTATTGGAAACTCTGAAGAAGCACCATGGTGCTATTGGATATACTATTGATGATCTTAAGGGCATTAGTCCCACTCTATGTCATCACAAAATAAAATTGGAGAAAGATGCTAAACCAGTTGTTGATCATCAATGACGGTTAAACCCTAAGATGAAGGAAGTGGTAAGAAATTAAATACTAAAGCTTCTGGAGGCAGGTATAATTTATCCTATTGCTGATAGTCAATGGGTAAGTCCTGTTCATTGTGTCCCTAAGAAGGGAGATATTATTGTTGTTCCTAATGATAAGAATGAATTGATTCGACAAAGAATTGTTACAAGTTATAGAATGGTAATTGATTTTCGCAAATTAAATAAAGCTACTAGAAAAGATCATTACTCTCTACCTTTTATTGATCAAATGCTAGAAAGATTATCCAAGCATACACATTTTTTCTTTCTAGATGGTTATTCTAGTTTCTCTCAAATACCCGTGTCAAAAGATGATTAAGAGAAAACCACCTTTACTTGCCCTTTCGGTACCTTTGCTTATAGACGTATGCCATTTGTTTATGCGATGCACCTACTACCTTTCAAAGATGTATGACTACTATATTGTCTGATTTTTTGAAAAGATTGTTGAGGTTTTCATGGATGATTTCTCCATTTACAGAACTTCTTTTGATGATTGCTTAAGCAACCTTGATCGAGTTTCGCAGAGATGTGAAGAAACTAATCTTGTCTTGGATTGGGACAAGTGCCACTTTACGGTTAATGAAGGTATTGTCTTGGGGCATAAAATTTCTGAAAGAGGTATTGAAGTTGATAAAGCTAAAGTAGATGATATTGAAAAGATGCCATGTCCTAAAGATATCAAAGGTATAAGAAGTTTCCTTGGACATGCTGATTTCTATAGGAGATTTATTAAAGACTTCTCTAAAATTTCTAGGCCTCCCATGTCAGGACCCCGATCCTAAGTCATACCGACCTATCATGTAACACATCGTATCACTTTGCGGCCTCACGCACGGTATTCCCACGGGTGCCACCTTACCTGGCCCGGGACCGTTTGCGCCTTTTGGCTCACATATATGATAGTGTCGCTAGAATCCATACGACTGAGAACCCGGGCTGACATGACTAGTCGTGAATCCAAAGTGGCACTAACTTCCAGGGACAGGCATACATGACCCAGCAACGAATGTGTCGGTCATCAATGTATGAACCCAAGTCGTAGCAAGCTACAAGGACTTAAAGGATCAACGTGTGACATTTCCCTGAAGGGACAGACACAGGAATGAAGAAGGACACATGCCGGCCAGCCTAAGTGTTCCGGAGAAGTAGCAAGCTACCATGGCTCAGTGGAAGCACTAGGAGACATTTCCCGGTAAGAGAGGCTACCAAGAATAAACAACTAGGTTGTCGGATCTCACACATACCGAGCATTTCAATAACATACACACAATATGCTCGATATGTGCAAATACAACATGGTATCACAACAAAACTCTACGACTCAAAGTATTTATTCATTAGGCTCCGAGGAGCCAAGTATTACAAACATGGGTCTCATGACCCAACATACAGAGCATACAAGCAAAAAGCACATGCGGAAGCTTAACTTGTCTGGGTACAGACAACTACAAATGAAAAGGCTGAGAAGCCTGACTATCTAGAAGACCCTGCTGAGGGCACAAGATCGTAGCTGAGGTAAACAAGCTAAACGTCGAAGTCCATGCGGAACTACTAGTGAGACTGAAGTCTCTCTGCAAAAACATAAATTAAGCAAACGTGAGTACGAATGTACCCATCAAGACTTATATCAGAACTATCTACATATGCATCAGTATCAACAAAGGGTGGTGGTGGAGTTTAACTGCAGCAAGCCAGCTTTGACTCGGTGGCTATCCTAAACAACGACTGCAAGTAACTCTTTTGAGGTGGTGCACACGAGTCCACATATTCACCATATCAATACACCACTATGGATCCGCTCCCGTCTCCCTACGAGAATGCCATCCATAGCACTCATGCTTATCTTGCGCATTTTAGAGTATCCACATTCACTTGTCTATGAACTGCATAGGCAACCCAGAGGTCCTTTACCGCGGACGCAGCTATTCAAATAGATCATTTATAACCCTGCAGGGGTGTACTTCTTCACACACGCTCTCGCCACTTACCACCATGTACACTTTGTGTATCTCGTCAACCTTCAAGCGGAAGCCTGGTGAGGGAGTCGGCCATGACCTGACTAACCACACAAGTCTCTAGTCCAGGTTTATCTCCTATTAGGGTTCCATCCGCAAGGAGATCCTGCCGGGGTGTCGCTCACGGCCCCAAACGATGAGAGCAGGGTTCCCGGGGCACCAAACGGGCGTCTCGGTACACCGTGCCTCGTGTCTCTACCGCATCATAGCCCACCCCTAGGGTCAGTGCTTTGCACGGCCCCCAACACATATCCTACAAACACCAGAAACTAGTTGCAACTCCTGGACAGAGATCAAGTTGATTAATAAATCCAGAGAGCTTGGAGTGCCCGGAGCCCAATGTGTGGTAGTAGCTGTTCATGGATCACAAACATAGAACTCAGTTCCTGAGGACGGTTTCACTGAGACAACCCACCATGTACTCCTACATGGCCTCGCACCGCTACCTTTAACAAACCGTGTTCACACACTTATCTCACACACAGCAGGACATGTTCATCACCATTCCAATTCATCCCCAATGAATCAGACCTGACTCAAGACTAAGCAGTAGCAGGCATTGACAAGCAAGCATGAATGATTAGGCACATCAGGGCTCAAACAACTCCTACTCATGCTAGTGGGTTTCTTCTATTTACTGTGGCAATGACAGGTCATGCAGAGGAAAAGGGGGTTCAACTACAGGAGCAAGTAACAGTTGAATCGTTGTTATCCAAATGCAGTAAAAGAGAGCAGAAGCGAGAGAGTGGGATTTTATCGGAATGAACAAGGGGGTTCTGCTTGCCTGGCACTTCTGAAGATAGTATAGCCCTTCATCGGTGTCATCGAACTCATCGTCGGAACCACGTCTACTGAGGGGGAACAAACACCGGCAACAGAGAAAGAACACAATCAATGCAATGCGATAATATGATGCATGATCATGACATGGCAATATGATGTGATTTGAGCTAATGCATCTAGCAACCATATTAAATGAAGTTGGTTTGAACCAAGGTTCAAATTCATACTCCATATGTGTTTATTTAAATGCTGAACATTTGATTTGTCCAAGACAGTAGCCAAAAGTTGTTCTATCATGCATGGAAATGCTATAAACAGATTCTCTGTATTTTTCTGATAATTTTTCATATATTAATTATTTCAATCTAAGCTACGGTTGAATTTCTGTGAATTTTAGAAGTTTAAATCATTTTCTGGAATTTCCTAGTTATTCTAAATTCAAACTAATCCTGAAAATGACTTATTGCATCAGCAAAACATCAGGGTGACGTCAGCAGGGTCAACAAGTCTGCCATGGGTCCAACCTAACTGGTGGGACCCGTAGGTCATTGACACATCGCTGGCTAGAGTCACAAACAGGTGGGCGTGGTCAACGGCCACGTCAGCATGGTCAAAACTTACGTGTGGGTTCCCTTGGGTTATGAACTAATTTAAACAGATATTTAATTAACCTAAACAGGCATAGGGGCCCACATGGCAGTGGCTTAAGGGGGTGTGATTAGTGCTAACTTAAACTGTGCCATGTCAGCGAACGTTGTTTAAGCCGCCGGTGACCAAATCATGCGACGGTGGCTCGCCGGCGTTGCTCGGGACGACGCTATAGGGCATCACTTCACACGCGGTTTGCAGCTATGGCGAGCTGGCAGTGCGGCGCATCCAGTGGTGGCCGCGTGGTGCGCTGGGGGTGTGTGTAACAGCGGCGACGACGAGCCGGGCGGCCGCCGGAGTTCGGGCATCCATGGTTTAGGCGTTACGGGGCATGACGGGCGCGGCTGATGGGCTTTATGGGTTTCTGGGATCACCAGGAGCACGCGGAGGCAACAAGCACAGGTGGAGGAGCTCGGGAGCACGAAGCTCACCGGCCGTGGCGGCGGCCTGAGCTCGGGTTCGCGGTGACGGTAACTAGCGAATGGGAAAGGAGGGGGTGAGCAAGGGGGGAGGAGTAGGAGCTCACAGTGAACTCTATGGCATCGTCGGTGAGGTCAGGGAAGCCCGGACGGCGACAAATCGGACGGGGCAACGCTCGGTGCAGAGGGAGAAGACAACAACGATGGCGGTGCTACGGGGCGCTCTGGCGTCGTTTGGCTTGGCGAATATGACGAGCAGGGCACAGCGGAGCTTCCAGAGAGGGAGAGGTGGTGCGGGGACAGTGTTGGCAATCGAAACAGCGGCGGTGCGCTCATGGCCGGCTCGGCCATGGGGAGGAACGAGAGAGGGAGGTGAGGGGAAAAGTGAACGAGGGGTGGGATTGATCCATACGTCTCCACGGTGCAAGGCGAGGACGCAGGAGGCATCGACAGCACGAAGCAGGAGGTGGCCGCTTGGCGCGTGCGAAGTCTCTCCCTCTGCCTACTGGCAGAGGTTGAAGATGACTGGCAAGGGCCAGGTGGTGGGCTGGGCTGCAGGTGGGTCTTCTCTCTCTCTCTCTCTTTCTAATTTCTACTTTTGTTCTGTTTTCTAATTTCTGCTTTATGTTTTTCAACTTAAATACCAACCAAAACACTTTGGTTAATTCTGTAAATTTTTGTGAGGAATATTTGAATTATTTTCAAACCACACAACAAATTTCAGAATATTTGGAGCAACCAATATTAAATGGTAAATTTTGAACTCCAACTTAAATACCATAATGATTTAATTCAATGACCAAAATGTCCTGGAAAAATATGCATCATCTCTGGTAGAGGCTTTCACCTTTTTCCATAAATCATGAACATTTTTATAAGGATATTTTGAGTTCATTGAAAATATTTTGGTTGAACCTATTTGAGTTCCTCTGGTGCTAGGGTTTTTGTCATCCCCATTTCAAGTTTAAGAAAAATTTAAACATGATGCATGGATGCTCACTGATGCAACTAATTACAACCAACATTCTAGGGCTGTGAGAACTCACCCCCACTAAATGAGAATCTCGTCCTGAGATTCAAGACGTGAGGTAAGAAGACAGAGGGAACACAAAACTAACATGATCTTCATGATCCAAGTAACCTTCTCGAAGATGTTGATTCCTTGCATCATCTTGGTCTTGACGTCTTTGTTTTCAAGAACTTCGTTCAACAAGATGATGACAAAAAGAAACTCTACAGGAATGAATCTTATAGAAGATTGAGCAACTCAAGATCAATTCATGGAGTGAGATCTAAGGACACCTCTTGAGTTGAGAAACAAAATATTCATAGGAAGGGGTTGAGAGGAACATATGACAAAGGTTCAATTCAGTAGGCAACATTTCCACGCTTAAGAAGATGGTGGATGCGTTTCAAGTAGCAAGGAGTTAAGTTGCCCTTCATGTCAAACGGGGCACCTTAGAGGAGGTGACTCGTTGAATTATTCCCTTAAGTGGCAAAAGAATTACTTTTGATACGTAGATCATTGGAACTCTTCTTACCAGCCTAAGGCAATTTACAAATGTTCGTTTGAAGGAGTTCGAAGGAATGACATACTTGGACTAGGATGGATGATGTGGACTACCTTGTGGAAGACAATGCAATGAGTGTTTTTTTGCTTGTCATTGGAGATGGATGGGACCCATGGTAAGTCCACTTTTCAAAATGATCTTGGACAACAACTGCTGAGAAGGCAGCCCATAGGAAATTGGCACAATGGCGGTGTAAGCTGGGAACAAAATGCAAATGTCGAGATGTTCCAACCATCATATCTGCCTAAGATTTAGATTTGGTTGGTGTCAGGATATTCCAGACTCATCAAGTCTAGAAAGAAAAATGAAAGTTTGCAACACAAATCGATGAGATGGCATTGCGAGATTCTCGGGGAATGAACTACGATAGCAAGCTCCAAAACATGAGCCGGTTCTGCTACACACATGTGAACAAGCTGCCCCAGACAAGCATGACCACGTAGTAGTCTTACAACAAAACACTCATGAGTTCTGGCTGGGAATCATCACCGAGGATATCGGAGTCTTGTGCATGATCTAGAATTAACACAACAAACTCCTTTTCGTTGAGCAAATCAATCAGTGGCTTGGGGTGCTAGGGAATACATATGGAATGAAGGTTGCAAGTCTCCAAACCACATAATACTTCGCACATATGCATGACTGACTTGGGATGATTCCAGAGGAAGCAAGACTAACTTTCTCGAATTCACGGCGGCAACTTTCACCAAATGCATGTGAATTAGAGGTAGTCACTTCTTTCATCCAAACATATGCTTCATGAACGAAACACGAAGAAATGCTTACACAAGTTTCCAACACTAACTTGATGTCCAACAAAATCATGGAGAAGATAAGGATGTTGTCGATGGGCTCAACAACAATTTATATAGAGTTCCATAAGATGGAATTCCACGACTATGTGAACAAGGTGATAGCATTGGTCAGATCAAAAGATGTAATGGTGTATGCTCGAGGGATCAACCACGAGTAAGACAACATTACGAACATCGTTGGTTCTGAGTTGATTTGACAATGTCCCACACTCAAATCAAAGTTTTGATAAGACAATAGGTCCAACAACTGATCACCGGGACCAATCGATAAAGATATCATCTTTCTTCAACACACCCAACTATATCCCTTAAAATGAACTAAGCTAGGCAAGCTTTTATCTTCTAGCTCTCCAAGTCGTCGTTTCGCTTAACCAACTAGCTCAGGGGTATCCAACACAGATTCTTGGAGAAGGAGTGGTTTATTGGAAAACCAACTTGATCACGAACTCAACATATCGGTCAGGTGACAACCTGGTAATACTTCCGAGAAGATATTTGGGAAATCATGAACCACCAATATGTTACTAAGCTCGAGAACAATCTTGCTTTTTAGGGCAAGATGATATGATCGAAAGAGCAAGGAATTAACATAATCCAAACTCATTGATCAAAGAGTGCACCGGGAAAATGGACTAGGTAGCACGATCAATCTTAGAATGATGATTCAATAACCAACACGCTAAGAATGAGAATATTGTCCATTTACTACCAAGCAACGAGTTGCTCGGAGTATTGATTTCACACATCACAATTCACTTGTCGGCATTCCGGTTACAACAATGCGAGGACCGAGGAATGAATGATGATGGTGAGAATTATCACTGCATCAAGAATTCATAAGAGATGCTGCAATTCCTATGATATTCTTGACATAAATAGGGTAATACTCCAAGGTAGAATAGAACAAAAGCTGGTTTGGCATTTGATCTACGGAATACAACTACTTTGATCCAATCTTAGAAATGGATAAGGTACTGGAGTTTGTTTCTCCTAGTCATTCTGGAATAGAACGGACCGACGGACCATAAAAATAATAGGCATCGATGAACACGAATGCACAACTACTCTTGACTATCAATTGATAGACGAAGGTCATAATATAACTAAAGAGGGGCAACTCAAAGGAACATATAACTTTTTGAGTTGTGGATGCATAGATTAGTATGTCGAACCAAGTTCAACAAGTTTCTTCCGGATAACCCATGTAGAGAAGGTAGAACTAATAGAGTCACATCATAGAATCGAGAACTCGTCAAGAGCACTCTGGTTGCGGTTCTGCGAGGAACTTCTTCCATAAGCAGTTCATGATATTTGGAAGAAGGATATACCATGAACCTCGAGGACTATCGCAAAGTTTACTAATATCCTAAAGGAACTAGCAACACTATCAACATGAAGTAAGTAGGGCGAATCTCGAGTTCAGAAACCCAGGAATAGAATGCCTACTAACTAAGTGGCATCATGGGATGCTTTCAAGAATGATGGCCAGAATCATCACACTGGGACACAAAACATGGCTAGGTTACTAGATGACCCCCTAAGGCACCTAGGGTCATAATAATAACTCCAACATAAATGTCGAGGCAATAGAGTACCTCAACTCAGCAATTAGTGTGATTAACCTGGCTAAAGGAACATCGAAACCAGAGGGAAAGGATTTTGCAAATGCATCAGATTGTTTAGAAACCTGGGATGACTCGGACAACATAATGGCTGGTAAATGCTCAAGACCATTTGAGACATCCTGCAAAATGTTGGCATAACCACTCAGAAGCACAATATCAAGGTTCTGAGATCAACTATGAACACACGAAGGTAGAAGAAACTGAACTGAGACTT
Organism: Triticum urartu; assembly: GCF_003073215.2. Taxonomy (NCBI): domain Eukaryota; kingdom Viridiplantae; phylum Streptophyta; class Magnoliopsida; order Poales; family Poaceae; genus Triticum; species Triticum urartu. Next base: position 172,353,632 of record NC_053026.1, on the reverse strand, counting down.
GAATTCATCATTCGTATAAGTCTACAGATTAGTAACACGTGATACTGATAGAAAGAAGAGAAAGCCTAGTTCCTTAACCCCGTAGGAAAGATAGGATGACTCAGATCAGAAGGGCATACTGTATAAGGAGTAGAAAGAGCCTTACATTCCCATCCACAATCAATTCCCTTATATAACTAAAGAATTTCTAGACTCAACTTCGATCAGTTTGGCTTGGTAATCCTACAGGTAGTCAGGCTCTGATACCAAAGCTGTCAGGACCCCGATCCTACGTCATACCGACCTAGCATGTAACACATCATATCACTTTGTGGCCTCACGCACGGTATTCCCACGGGTGCCACCTTACCTGGCCCGAGACCGTTTGCGCCTTTTGGCTCACGTATATGATAGTGTCGCTAGCATCCATATGACTGAGAACCTGGGCTGACATGACTAGTTGTGAATCCAAAGTGGCACTAACTTACAGGGACAGGCATACATGACCCAGCAACGAACATGTCGGTCATCAACGTATGAACCCAAGTCGTAGCAAGCTATAAGGACTTAAAGGATCAACGCGTGACATTTCCCCGAAGGGACAGACACAGGAACGAAGAAGGACACATGCCGGCCAGCCTAAGTGTTCCGGAGCAGTAGCAAGCTACCATGGCTCAGTGGAAGCACTAGGAGACATTTCCCGGTAAGAGAGGCTACCAAGAATAAACAACTAGGTTGTCGGATCCCACACATACCAAGTTTCAATAACATACACACAATATGCTCGATATGTGCAAATACAACATGGTATCACAACAAAACTCTATGACTCAAAGTATTTATTCATTAGGCTCCGAGGAGCCAAGTATTACAAACATGGGTCTCATGACCCAACATACAGAGCATACAAGCAACAATCACATGCGGAAGATTAACTTGTCTGGGTACAGACAACTACAAATGAAAAGGTTGAGAAGCCTGACTATCTAGAAGACCCCGCCGAGGGCACAAGATCATAGTTGAGGTAACAAGCTAAACGTCGAAGTCCACGCGGAACTACTAGTGAGACTGAAGTCTCTCTGCAAAAACATAAATTAAGCAAACGTGTGTACAAATGTACCCATCAAGACTTACATCAGAACTATCTACATATGCATTAGTATCAACAAGGGGGGGGGTGGAGTTTAACTGCAGCAAGCCAGCTTTGACTCGGTGGCTATCCTAAACTACGACGGCAAGCAACTCTTTTGAGGTGGCGCACACGAGTCCACACATTCACCATATCAATACACCCCTATGGATCCGCTCCCGTCTCCCTACGAGAACGCCATCCATAGCACTCACGCTTATCTTGCGCATTTTAGAGTATCCACTTTCACTTTTCTATGAACTGCATAGGCAACCTAGAGGTCCTTTACCGCGGACGTGGCTATTCGAATAGATCATTTATAACCCTGCAGGGGTGTACTTCTTCACACACACTCTCGCCACTTACCACCATGTACACGTTGTGTATCTCGACAACCTTCAAGCGGAAGCCTGGCGAGGGAGTCGGCCATGACCTGACTAACCACACAAGTCTCTAGTCCAGGTTTATCGCCTATCCAGGTTCCATACGCAAGGAGATCCGACCGGGGTGTCGCTCCCATCCCCAAACAATGAGAGCAGGGTTCCCGGGGCACCAAACGGGCGTCTCGGTACACCATGCCTCGTGTCTCTACCGCATCATAGCCCACCCCTAGGGTCAGCGCTACGCATGGCTCCCAACACATATCCTACAAACACTAGAAACTAGTTGCAACTCCTGGACAGAGATCATGTAGATTAATAAGTCGAGAGAGCATGGAGTGCCCGGAGCCCAATGTGTGGTAGTAGCTGTTCATGGATCACAAACATTGAACTTAGTTCCTGAGGACAGTTTCAATGAGACAACCTACCATGTACTCCTACATGGCCTCTCACCGCTACCTTTACCAAATTGTGTTCACACACTTAGCTCACACACAGTAGGACATGTTCATCACCATTCCAATTCATCCCCGATGAATCAGACCTGACTCAACTGTAAGCAGTAGCAGGCATTGACAAGCAAGCATGAATGAGTAGGCACATCAGGGCTCAAACAACTCCTACTCATGCTAGTGGGTTTCATCTATTTACTGTGGCAATGACAGGTCATGCAGAGGAAAAGGGGGTTCAACTACCGCAACATGTAACAGTTGAATCATTGTTGTCCTAATGTAGTAAAAGAGAGCAGAAGCGAGAGAGTGGGATTGTATCGGAATGAACAAGGGGGTTCTGCTTGCCTGGCACTTCTGAAGATAGTATTGCTCTTCATCGGTGTCATCAAACTCATCGTCGGAACCACGTCTACTGAGGGGGAACAAACACCGGCAACAGAGAAAGAACACAATCAATGCAATGCGACAATATAATGCATGATCATGACATGGAAATATGATGTGATTTGAGCTAATGCATCTAGCAACCAGATTAAATGAAGTTGGTGTGAACCAAGGTTCAAATTCAAACTCCATAGGTGTTTATTTAAATGCCGAACATTTGATTTGTCCTAGAAAGTAGCCATAAGTTGTTCTATCATGCATGGAAATGCCATAAATAGATTCTTTGGATTTTTTGATAGTTTTTCATATATAAATTATTTCAATCTGAGCTTCGGTTGAATTTCTGTGAATTTAGAAGTTTAAATCATTTTATGGAATTTCCTGGTTATTCTAAATTCAAACTAATCCAGAAAATAACTTATTGCATCAGCAAAACGTCAGGCTGATGTCAGCAGGGTCAACAGGTTTGCCACGGGTCAAACCTGACTGGTGGGACCCGTATGTCAGTGACACAACGCTGGCTAGAGTCACAAACTGGTGGGCCTGGTCAACGGCCACGTCAGCGTGGTCAAAACTAACGCGTGGGTCCCGCTGGGTTATGAACTAATCTAAACAAAGATTTAATTAACCTAAACAGGCATAGGGGCCCACATGGCAGTGGCTCAAGGGGGTGTGATTAGTGCTAACTTAAACTATGCCACTCAGCGAACGGCGTTTAAGCCGCCGATGACCAAATCCCGCGGCGGTGGCTCGCCGACATTGCTCAGGACGGCGCTATAGGGCATCACTTCACGCGCGGTTTGCAGCTACGGCGAGCTGGTAGTGTGGCGCATCCAGTGGTGGCCGCGTGGTGCGCTGGGGGTGTGTGTAACAGCGGCGGCGACGAGCCGGGCGGCCGCCGGAGTTTGGGCATCCATGGTTTAGGCGTTACGGGGCACGGCTGGCGCGACCGATGGGCTTTATGGGTTTCTGGGATCACCAGGAGCATGCGGAGGCAACACGCACAGGTGGAGGAGCTCGGGAGCACGAAGCTCACCGTCCATGGCGGCGGCCGGAGCTCGGGTTCGCGGTGGCGGTAACTAGCGAATGGGAAAGGAGTGGGTGACGAAGTGGGGAGCAGTAGGAGCTCACAGTGAACTCTATGGCATCGTTGGTGAGGTCGGGGAAGCCCGGATGGCGAAGAATCAGACGGGGCGGCGCTCGATGCAGAGGGAGAATACAACAACGATGGCGGCGCTGCGGGGCACTCTGGCGTCGTTTGGCTTGGCGAAGATGACGAGCAGGTCACGGTGGAGCTTCCAGAGAGGGAGAGGGGGCGCGGGGACAGCGGTCGCTATGGAAACGGCGTCCGTGCGCTCATGGACGGCTCGGCCATGGGGAGGAACGAGAGGGAGGCGAGGGGAAAAGTGAACGAGGGGTGGGATTGATCCATATGTCTCCACGGCGCAAGGTGAGGACGCATGAGGCGTCGACATCACGAAGCAGGAGGTGGCCACTTCGCAAGTGCGAAGTCTCTCCCTTTGCCCACTGGCAGAGGTTGAAGATGACTGGAAAGGGCCAGGTGGTGGGCGGGGCCAGCCGGCTTGCTGGGCTGCAGGTGGGCCTTCTCTCTCTCTTTCTAATTTCTACTTTTGTTCTGTTTTCTAATTTCTGCTTTATGTTTTGCAACTAAAATACCAACCAAAACACTTTGGTTAATTCTATAAATTTTTGTGAGGAATATTTGAATTATTTTCAAACCACACAACAAATTTTAGAATATTTGGAGCAACCAATATTAAATGGTAAATTTCAAACTCCAACTCAAATACCATAATGATTTAATTCAATGACCAAAATGTCTTGGAAAAATATGCATCATCTCTGGTAGAGGCTTTCACCCTTTTCCATAAATCATGAACATTTTTATAAGGATATTTTGAGTTCATTGAAAATATTTTGGTTGAACCTATTCGAGTTCCTCTGGTGCTAGGGTTTTTATCATCCCCATTTCAAGTTGAAGAAAAATTTAAACATGACGCATGGATGCTCAGTGATGCAACTAATTACAACCAACATTCTAGGGCTCTGACATCCCACTAATTTCTTGCAAAAAGATGTTCCTTTTGTTTTTTATGATGATTGTGTAGAAGCATTTGAAATACTTAATAAAGCCTTGATTTCTGCACCTATTGTTCAGCCACCTGATTGGAATTTACCCTTTGAAATTATGTGCGATGCTAGTGATTGTGCTGTTGGTGCTGTTCTAGGACAAATAGTTGATTATAAATTAAATGTTACTTACTATGCTAGTAAAACTCTAGACAATGCCCAGAGAAATTTTTCTACTACTGAAAAAGAATTTTTGGCAGTTGTATTTGCTTGTGGTAAGTTCAGATCTTATATTGTTGATTCCAAAGTAACTGTTCGCACTGATCATGATGCTATTAAATATCTGATGGAAATAAAGATGCTAAACCTAGACTTATTAGATGGGTACTCTTGTTACAAGAATTTGATTTACATATTATTGTTAGAAAGGGGGCTGAAAACCCCGTTGCAGACAACTTGTCTAGGTTAGAAAATGTTCTTGATGACCCACGGCCTATTGATGATAACTTTCTCGATGAACAATTAGCTCTCATAAATGCTTCTCGTAATACTCCATTGTATGCTGATTATGCTAATTATATTGTTGCTAAATTTATACCACCTAGTTTCACATGCCAGCAAAAGAAAAAGGTTTTCTATGATTTAAAACATTACTTCTGGGATGACCCACACCTTTATAAATAATGAGTAGATGGTGTTATTAGACGTTGTGTACCTGAGCATGAACAGGAACAGATCCTACGCAAGTGCCACTCCGAGGCTTACGGAGGACACCACGTCGGAGATAGAACTGCACATAAGGTATTGCAATCTGGTTTTTATTGGCCTACTCTCTTCAAGGATGCTCGTAAGTTTGTCTTGTCTTGTAATGAATGCCAGAGAATAGGTAATATTAGTAGATGTCAGGAAATGCCTATGAATTATTCACTTGTTATTGAACTATTTGATGTTTGGGGCTTTGATTATATGGGACCTTTCCCTTCCTCTAATGGGTATACACATATTTTAGTTGCTGTTGATTACGTTACTAAGTGGGTAGAAGCTATTCAAACTAGTAGTGCTGATCATAACACTTCTATTAAGATGCTTAAAAAAGTCATTTTTCTGAGGTTTGGAGTCCCTAGATATTTAATGACTGATGGTGGTTCACATTTTATTCATGGTGCTTTCCATAAAATGCCTGCTAAATATGATGTCAACCATAGAATTGGATCTCCATACCATACTTAGTCTAGTGGTCAAGTAGAATTAAGAAATAGAGAGATTAAATTGATTTTGCAAAAGGCCGCTGTCGGTGTCAAAACCGGCGGATCTCGGGTAGGGGGTCGCGAACTGTGCGTCTAAGGCGGATGGTAACAGGAGGCAGGGGACATGATGTTTTACCCAGGTTCGGGCCCTCTTGATGGAGGTAAAACCCTACGTCCTGCTTGATTAATATTGATGATATGGGTAGTACAAGAGTAGATCTACCACGAGATCAGAGAGGCTAAACCCTAGAAGCTAGCCTATGGTATGATTGTATGTTGTCCTACGGACTAAAACCCTCCAGTTTATATAGACACCGGAAAGGGCTAGGGTTACACAAGGTCGGTTATAAAGAAGGAGATACACATATCCGTATTGCCTAGCTTGCCTTCCACGCCAAGTAGAGTCTCATCCGGACACGAGACGAAGTCTTCAATCTTGTATCTTCATAGTCTAACAGTCCGGCCGAAAGATATAGTCCGGCTGTCCGGAGACCCCCTAATCCAGGACTCCCTCAGTAGCCCATGAACCAGGCTTTCAATGATGATGAGTCCGGCGCGCAGTATTGTCTTCGGCATTGCAAGGCGGGTTCCTCCTCCGAATATACCACGGAAGAATTTGAATACAAGGATAGTGTCCGACCCTGCAAAATAAGTTCCACATACCACCATAGAGAGAATAATATTTCCACAAATCCAATTTGCTGACTTGTTTTGGCAACACGACATTATGTCACGGCCCGACGATTATTCGAACCGTTTCCTTTAACTAGCCCCGCACATAACGCGAGGCAGTTTTTTGACACGTCTTGTCAAAGCAGAGATCGTGTCCCCTTATCACGGAATTCTCATCAATACAGGTGTGGGTAACCCAACCGCGCCATCGATTACGATGCTTGGGAGATAAGTGAGTTTTACTAGGCTAGTGGGGGCGCATAGTTTCGTCTGCCCATATAAAGGGATAAGGATTTACCTTTTCATCCACACCTTCTTCCTCCTTTGCTCATCCATTTTCACACACTCGAGCTCCAGCGCCCAAGTCTGCATTTCCCAACTCAACCTTCTCCAATCATGTACGGAGTGGGAGGCAGGTGGATGGTCTCCTCCGTCACGGAGGGACACATCAAGAAGCTGAGGAGAGCCGGATACCTGCCCGACGACATCGCGCACCGGCTCCCAGAAGAGGGGCAGCTCATCCCCACCCCCAGGCCCCATGAGAGGGTAGTGTTCCTTACCCATTTCCTTCGCGGACTGGGATTCCCTCTCCACCCATTTGCCCGGGGGCTCATGTTCTACTATGGCCTGGATTTCCACGATCTGGCCCCGAACTTCATCCTCAACATCTCGGCGTTTATCGTCGTGTGCGAGGCCTTCCTCCGCATCAAGCCCCACTTCGGCTTATGGCTGAAGACTTTCAATGTCAAGCCGAATGTAGTGAGCGGCCGCCAGGCGGAGTGCGGAGGCGCCATGGTGGGCAAGATTCCCAACGTCACATGGCTCGAGGGCTCCTTCGTGGAGACCATAAAGGGGTGGCAATTGGGGTGGTTCTACATCACCAAGCCGCGTGACCCTAAATGGGCAGCGACCCCCGAGTTCCGATCTGCATCCCCACGCGGCTCACCTCCTGGCAAGAGAAGGGCCTGTCCTGGGGTAGTTCGGGAGAGCTGACCGGACTCCAAATATGTATTCAAAACATGGTGAACAAGAAGCTCGAACTTGTCAACGTAGTCCAGGTCATGCTCATCCGCCGGATCCTCCCGTGCCAACAACGGGCTTTCAACTTGTGGGAGTTCGACCCGGCCCAGCACCGAACTCTGAACAGGCTCTTCAACACAACTCACAAGGATGTCTGGAGGGTTCTATTCAAGGGCGCCGAGGTTCCACCACCCACTACTGAGGATCGCGGATTCAGCGCGAAGCGCCAAGCCAGCGCGGTAAGCTGTTTTACCTCTTACATGGTACTTGTTTTTCATAGTTTGACTCTATGCGGGATCTAAGCTCCCGTACCTTTGACAGGACTGGCAGGAGACGGCCGGACAGATCGACTATCCGGCTCCTTTGCCCGAAGGCCCAGCAGACGCTCTCCTAGCGAAGATGCTGACTCCGGCTCCTTACATGGTGCCGGAGAAGACCAAGAAGGCCAAGGGAACCCGAAAGAGTTCCCGACGCCAGGCGTCATCGGACTCATTGTCTGATGACTCTATGGTGCACTCCTCCCCCGAAGACGAGGAAGCAGAAGAAGATGCTCCCCCTCCAGACGGGGGAGACAGGAAAAGGAAGGCCGCCCCAACTCGGGAGGCCGAAGGGTCCAAGAAGGGAAGGACTCTCCTTCTGGACAGTTCTACCACCACCGCCGATGGTGAAGACGACTGGCTGCCTAGGGCCAAGCCCCTTGGGAAGTTGTAAGTATTCGGATACCAGAGTAACTCATGGCATTCCTTTGTCGCACTGCTTCACCTAACACCGAATATAATTATGCAGGCCTCCACGAGCCCATATCGATGTATCGTCGGACGGCTCCCTGGGCTCGTCGGATATGGATATCGATCCATATCCGACCGCCATCTCCCCTCACCCTGCGGACGACGCTGAGGTATTGTCTCAAGAGGCACCGGGTCGAGGGGAGACAGTCCCGGAGGCGTCTCAAGGCGGCCTTCCGGACTCCGGGAGCAGAGGGGACAAGGCCCTTGAGGGCTCCGAGTTCGGCCGTCAGCCGAACACCGCACCAGAACCTCTAGTGGTTCCAGACTCGGGCAGGCGGCCTCCTTCCAAGAGGGGCAAGACACCTGTGCCGGTGACCTCTGTCCATCCAGAGGCGCTGGACAGTCTGCTGGAAGCGCTTCGCAGCGCTTCCATCTATGAGGAGCACCGTGCTATTATGAGTGCGTTGGTCCAGAAGGTTCAGTCCACCAAGAGCGGACTGGCTGAAGCCTATGCCAGCCTTCTAACAGGCTTTGAGGTAAGTGTTTAAAATATAGGAAAAATATTACCACATAGACAGTAGCCCCTGATGCTCTGTTCGGTGTTCACAAAGAAAAGCCGAACAGAGGATCAAAACAATATCGCAGGAGTCTAATATAAGTATGTCAATATGCGTATGCAGGCTTCGCTGCTGGCATCTGCCGCACTGACTATGGAGGTTGCCACACTGAAGCAGGACCTTAAAGGGTCCAAGGACGAGCTCGGCCTTGCCAAGAGGCAGCTCGAGGCGAACAAAGGTAAGTAATACCTAGTCTATGGATATGTATAAAAAGAATGTGATTGCAAAATGAGGATCATCATGAATTTGCCAGGGGCCACGGCCGAAGTGGCAACCCTAAAGCAAGCGCTGTCTGAGGCCGAAAACAAAGCGGCCAAGGAGCGCACCGAGCGAGAAAAGCAGGAGGCGCGGGTGGGCGAGGTGCAACAAGAGCTCCAAGCTCTCGTGACGAAGCACGAGGCGATGGAGCTTGACTCGAAGACGTGGCAGTCTGAGCTTGCCACGGCCCTTGAGAGCGTGAAGAATGCTAAGGCCGAAGCCCAAAGGGCCCTCCAGGAGATTTATGCGATGAAGAAGATAGCGGCGGGTAAGGCATTCTATATGCAAAGCAAGCATGTGAAAGTAAATTACCTGTTACTTACCCGAATCCAGAGCTCTCTAGGAGCATTCGCAGATTTTCCCCGCAGCATGTCCGATGTCGCACAATTTTACCAGGCCGAGGAGGGAAGCTCAACGGAGAAGCTGTTCTGGTCTCAGTATACTGGGACCGAACACCCGGTGCCAATGAGCAACCAGCTAAAGCAGCTGGTCGAGCTACACAAGGCGGCCGAACAGGCCATGAAGGGCTTTATAGTTCGGCTGTGGCCTGGCGACGCCCTTCCGAACAGCTACTTCGGCCTGGTGAGGCGGCTTGTGGATGCCTGCCCACGGCTGGACGTCGTCAAGCGATCCGTCTGCATTGAAGGTGCACGCCGGGCTTTCGCCCGTGTGAAGTTGCGATGGGTCAAGCTAGACGCCGTGAAGCTGGTCAAGGAAGGGTCGCCAGAGGGCAAGGAGCATCACCACCCCGAGATGTACTATGAGGGTGTTCTGAAGGGTGCCCATCTCGTAGTGGACGAGTGCACGAAAGATGTAATATTTGAGTGAAACTTGCTCGTGTGATCCTGTATTTATGAAAACTTGTTCATATGTGCTATGCAACGCTTGTTTGAATTTAAAATATTACCTTCTGTTTGGCTGTTTATCCAATCTGAGAGATGGCTAGTCCTCGGCTTCTGCCCCCATGCCGCGAGTGCTGGGGTGTTCGGGATAAACCTGAGCAATCTTGTTCCCATTTTTGGGTCCTTCGAGGGAGGTGCTGAGCACAATGAACAAGGCAACCAGACTAATAATGCTTTATCACTCTCACTTAGCCATAGAATTCTATAATTTTAAATTTTGGCGAAGCCCCTGGTATTCGGAAGGCCGAATTCGGGGCGCGATACATGCCTTTGAGCCGGACAGGGCTGACCCCTCGCTCTAAGTGGCATAAGTCTTTAGGGACTCGAAACCTCACCGAACAGTGACCAGTCTCTCGCCTTATCATGATAGTCAGTTTTAGCTTTCTCTACTGAGGTGCTTAGCCCGGCAGAACCGGGGCACAATCATAGTAGTTCTCCTAGCGCTACCTTAGCCGATAGAGCGGAACGTAAGGTACCAAAACATAGGAGCTGGGAAAACCCAACATTTGACCAAAGAAATGATTCGGAGCTGATGCATATAATGCTATAAGTTCGGGGTGCCGCACTTGTGAAAGTGTTCGGACTTTTCACACCATATTGTGGGGTACATAAGCCCCTGGTGTATTGGTCGTACCAAAGTGTACGGTTGCAAGGCGTCGCATATATATAAAACAAGAATGCAATAATAGTCGTAATGTTATGCATTGTTTATTCAAAAAGGTGCGTTAAAGCAGAATGATACAGATAGTGTGATAAGCAAAAAGTGGGGCTATGTCCCTTCCAAGGGCAAGCTGAGGAATAGTATTAAAGCAAATATTTCACTCGTTATCGTAATCCACCTGGAAATTCCGTGGTGTGACGTAGCTTTCTGCCTCCTTGGTTGCTGCATCATGTGTTCGGCAATCATGCTATCGGATAGGGTTTCCAGAGATTAAAGTCCTGAAAAGAGAAAAATAACAAAGCGGGAAGCCCCTAGTGCGGTTTAAGCCGCGTCTTGGGGCGTGCCGTAGTTGTGCCCCCTCCCCACCTGTGCCCATGGTATTTTTAATGCGTAATTATGTACGCGTGGCACGGATTTCACCGTTTGGCTGGGACTGGGGTGGGGGCCACATTGCTATGCGAGCTCAGATCGTGCCAGGCAGTCTAGTTGCCGATTACTCCGAGCGCGCTTGAAGGTGTCCGGGTCTTGAAACGCCGAACTGGTGGATTGCCTTGAGAGGCTGCTTTGCACTTCTGCTGCGAGGGCCGCAGTGTGCTCCTCCGTTCGGAGGGAGCGCTCTGTGTTTCCATTAACTGTAATAACCCCACGAGGTCCTGGCATCTTGAGCTTGAGGTATGCATAATGCGGTACCGCATTGAATCTCGCAAATGCGGTTCGCCTGAGCAGTGCATGATAACCACTGTGGAATGGGACTATATCGAAATTAATTCTTCGCTTCGGAAGTTATCCGGGGATCCAAAGACCACTTCCAGTGTAATTGAGCCTGTGCAATGGGCCTCTACGCCTGGAATAACGCCTTTAAAGGTCGTTTTTGTGGGTTTGATCCTTGAGGGGTCTATACCCATTTTGCGCACTGTGTCCTGATAAAGCAGGTTCAGGCTGCTGATGCCATCCATAAGGACTCGAGTGAGGTGAAATCCGTCAATGATTGGGTCTAGGACCAGTGCGGCGAATCCGCCATGACGGATACTAGTGGGGTGGTCCCTGCGATCGAAGGTGATCGGATAGGAGGACCATGGGTTGAACTTTGGGGCGACTAGCTCCAACGCATATACGTCCCTAAGCGCACGCTTCCGCTCCCTCTTGGGGATGTGGGTTGCGTATATCATGTTCACCGTTCGCACTTGTGGGGGGGACCTATTCTGTCCTCCGGTGTTCGGCTGCCGGGGCTCTTCCTCGTCATCGCTATGTGGCCCCTTATCTTTGTCTTCGGCAATTAACTTGCCGGCCTGCTTGAACACCCAACAATTCCTGTTGGTGTGGTTGGCTGGCTTGTCGGGGGTGCTGTGTATTTGACACGAGCGATCGAGTATACGGTCCAAACTGGACGGGCCCGGAGTGCTTCTTTTGAATGGTTTTTTCCGCTGACCGGGTTTAGAGCCTTTGAATCCGGCATTGACTGCCGTATCTTCAGTATTATCGCTGTTAATGCGGCACTTATGTTTATTGCGACGTGACCTGCTATTGCCGTCCTTGGTATCCTAAGTACCATGGTTCTTTGACATATTATTACTGCGAGCCAGCCAGCTGTCTGCTCCCACACAAAAGCGGGTCATGAGTGTTGTGAGGGCTGCCATAGATTTCAGCTTTTCCTGACCAAGGTGCTGGGCTAACCACTCGTCGCGGATGTTGTGCTTGAAAGCTGCTAGGGCCTCTGCATCCGGACAGTCGACGATTTGATTTTTCTTTGTTAGGAACCGAGTCCAGAATTGCCTGGCCGATTCTTCTGGCTGCTGAATTATGTGGCTCAAGTCGTCGGCATCTGGTGGTCGCACATAAGTGCCCTCAAAGTTGTCGAGGAATGCGGCTTCCAGATCTTCCCAACAGCTAATGGACTCTACTGGCAAGCTGTTAAGCCAATGCCGCGCTGGTCCTTTGAGCTTTAGTGGGAGGTATTTGATGGCATGTAAGTCATCACTGCGGGCCATGTGGATGTGGAGGAGGAAATCCTTGATCCATACCGCAGGATCTGTTGTGCCGTCGTATGATTCAATATTTATGGGTTTGAAACCTTCTGAGATTTGATGATCCATTACTTCGTCTGTGAAGCATAAGGGGTGTGCGGCGCCTCTGTATTGGGCTATATCGCGACGCAGCTCGAATGGGTCTTGCCCGCTGTGTTCGGACCGACCGGATTTACTTTTACTGTATCCGGCGTGACGTTTATCGTCTCGCATAGTGGCGCGCCCTCATGATCCATAGATCAATCTTGCATGTTTTTCTTTGTCCTCCAATACGTCCCGCAGGTCTGGCGTGTTTCCCCATGCTTTTTTATTTGAATGGCGTCGGGGTGCAGGCTGAGCTTTTGGCTGGAATGCCTCTCTATCACGGCCACAAGGTGGCCGATCAGCCGCGTCATACGCTTCTTCCTCCAATCAAGGTAGGAACCTGCATTTTGGGTAACTCTTAGAGGGGCGCTCGAGTTTATATTCCTCGGCCACGAGGATTTCAGTCCATCTGTCAGCTAGCAAATCTTGATCAGCTTGAAGCTGCTACTGCTTTTTCTTAAGGCTATTTGCCGTGGCCATAAGCCGGTGCTCTTGTTCGACGGGATCCTCTGGCACGGGGAATTTGTCATCGCCGAGGCTTGCCTCGTCTTCGGAGGGGGTATATGTAATTATCATCCTCCACCTCTCCATCTAACGCTCTCTCAGGAGGGCTGGCTCCTCCATCCTCCTGCTCTAAATCTTGCTGGAGGGGGTTGTTGCTGTCTTCGGCACTATCAGGAGTGTTATTACCTCCTGTGCCGGTATCACCACTTTTGCTTTGGCAGGACTTAGAGCGGCGCCGCTGATGTCGGCGCTTGGGTTGCTTCTTGGAGGGGTCATCCTCCGCTGTCTCGTCGCCATTGCCTTCTTTGGGTGTATCCACCATGTATATATCGTATGATGAGGTGGCTGTCCAGTGCCCTATGGGCAATGATTCCTCTTCGTCTCCCGCATCATCGTCCATACCGTCAATATCTTCGGAGTCGAAATCGAGCATGTCGGTTAAGTCATCGACAGTGTCTACTAAGTGGGTGGTGGGTGGGCCGCGAATTTCTTCGTCGTCCGCATCCCAGTCTTGCCGGACATAGTTCGGCCAGGATTCTCCTGACAAGGAGAGAGACCTTAATGAGTTCAGTATATCGCCGAAGGGCGAGTGCTGAAAGATATCCGCGGAGGTAAACTCCATGATCGGCGCCCGGCCAGATTCGATAGGAACGGGCGCAGGCGGTTCGGAGTCCGTGGCCGGAGAAGGATCCGGCAGTTTAACAACACGGCTCTCGTGCAAGGTAAGGTCGATGTTCGGCTCGATCACTGCTGAGGGTAAGGCCTCCGTGGCGGGGTCCATCCACCCATCCATGGACGGCGCAACTGGCTCCGAATTGAGGGTCAGAGCGGCTGCCGGTCCGATCTCCTTAACACTGTCTGATGGTAGAGCTAAATCGTACTCATCGTGGCCGCGTGACGCACAAGGCAGAGGCTAGAATCCGTCGAAGATCAAGTCTGCGTGGATATAGGCCGTGTAGTTTAAGCTTCCAAACCTGACCTGGTGGCCAGGGGCGTAACTTTCAATCTGCTCCTGATGGCCAAGCGAATTGGCCCGCAGTGCAAAGCCGCCGAATACAAATATCTGTCCAGGGAGAAAAGTCTTACCCTGGACTGCATCGCTAATGATGATCGAAGGAGCCATCAAGCCTAACGGCGACGACACAGAGGAACTCTCAATGAAAGCACCAATGTCGGTGTCAAAACCGGTGGATCTCGGGTAGGGGGTCCCGAACTGTGCGTCTAAGGCGGATGGTAACAGGAGGCAGGGGACACGATGTTTTACCCAGGTTCGGGCCCTCTTGATGGAGGTAAAACCCTACGTCCTGCTTGATTAATATTGATGATATGGGTAGTACAAGAGTAGATCTACCACGAGATCAGAGAGGCTAAACCCTAGAAGCTAGCCTATGGTATGATTGTATGTTGTCCTACGGACTAAAACCCTCCGGTTTATATAGACACCGGAAAGGGCTAGGGTTACAGAAGGTCGGTTACAAAGAAGGAGATACACATATTCGTATTGCCTAGCTTGCCTTCCACGCCAAGTAGAGTCTCATCCGGACATGATACGAAGTCTTCAATCTTGTATCTTCATAGTCTAACAGTCCGGCCTAAAGATATAATCCGGCTGTCCGGAGACCCCCTAATCCAGGACTCCCTCAGCCGCTAATAGATCTAGAAGGAATTGGTCTACGAAACTTGATGATGCATTGTGGGCTTATAGAACTGATTATAAAACCCTATGGGTATGTCTCCGTATAAAATGGTTTATGGAAAAGCATGTCACTTACCTCTAGAACTAGAACATAAGGCATACTGGGCTATTAAAGAGCTCAATTATGATTTCAAACTTGCCAGTGAGAAGAGGTTATTTGACATTAGCTCGCTTGATGAATGGAGAACCCAAGCCTATGAGAATGCCAAGTTGTTTAAAGAAAAAGTTAAAAGATGACATGAAAAAGGATACAAAAGCATGCGTTTAATGTAGGTGATCATGTCTTGCTATACAACTCTCCTTTAAGACTTTTTGCAGGAAAGCTTCTCTTTAAATGGGAACATCCTTACAATATCGAGGAGGTCTATCGTTCCGGTGTCATAAAAATCAACAATGCCAAAGGCACAAATCCAACGGTGGTAAATGGTCAAAGAATCAAACATTATATCTCCAGTACTCCCATAAATGTTGAGAACAATATTATTAATACCGTAACACCCGAGCACTACTAGGGAAAACCTTATACACAAACCTTTAGCAGTAGCGCTTGTTAAGAAAGCACACTAGTGCTACATAGCAGTAGCGCGTGCAGGATAACCGCGCTATAGATACATATGTACCAGTAGCGTGTCTAGCGGTAAAAGTGCTACTACTAAAATTCCCACTACTATGCCGATAGGCTACACATTGTAGTAGTGGTCTTATAGAAACAACGCTACCACTAATATTGTTGTAGCATCGCGTTTACGTAGAAAGGCACTACTGCTAACAAAAATAAAATAAAATGAAAAGCAAATAGAAAAGTAAATGAAAATGAAAGAAAAATAAAAAGGAGAAAGGAAAAAAAATAAAATGTAAAGAAAAATAAATGAAA
This sequence comes from Triticum urartu, assembly GCF_003073215.2. Lineage (NCBI taxonomy): Eukaryota > Viridiplantae > Streptophyta > Magnoliopsida > Poales > Poaceae > Triticum > Triticum urartu. The sequence continues at coordinate 172,337,930 of NC_053026.1, read as the reverse complement.
AAGGGAAAAAAGAGAAAGGCATAGCAGTAGCACGTTTAGTGAATCGTGCTATAGCTAATTTAGCTATAGCGTGTTTTTAGTAACGCGCTACCGCTATGTTTGATTTAAGCAGTGGTTTCCCTCCCCCCCGGACACCACTTATACCCCAAATCCCTCGCCCCACTTCGCCGTCGTCTCCCGAATTCACCGTCGCCCCACTTTGCCGCCGTCTACTGCCGACGTCGACGCCTGCAACCTCATCGTCTCCCCCCGAGGCCACCCTCAACCTCACTGCCACCGCCCGAGGCTGCTCTCATCCTCACCGCCGCCGCCCTCGACCTCACTGTCGCCGCCCTCGACCTCACCACCACCCGATCCTGCTCTGGACCGCCACTGCCCGAGCGTGAGCCTGCCCTCCCCGCCCCTGCCTCCGTCGTTGAGCACCTTCCCGTCACCGTTTCTCCCCTTTCTGTCAGACCCCCACCCCTCCTCTCCCTCTTCATTTTCTTCCTGCCATGTTAATTAGCAGTAGTAATAGATGTTAATTAGTAGTAGGGTTCATAGATAATGTTTTTTAGTAGTAGTAGTACTAGATGTTAATTAGTAGTAGTGGTGGTACTAGTTAACTAGGGCAGTAGGGTTAGTAGTAGATGTTTTTTAGTTAGGGTAATAATAGATGTTAAGTAGTAGATAATGTATGTTGGGAATATAGCTACCAGGTAAGACCCGCCCAGGAGGGGCCGGGTCAGCCGCAATGGCGGATCACAAAGGAAGCCCAGTAACATTCAAGGCGGTAGATTATTAAGGCTTATAGAAGGCCTAAGCCCAGAGGCGGTTTAAGGCCCAATATTGTAAACCGCCGTATGTAAGGAAAGACTTGTAAAGAAAGGCATATAAAAGAAGTCACCGAGCCGGACACGTTTTATGAGCCGGCCAGGACTCTGTAGACCGCCAGGCGTCAACCCGTGTATATAAGGGGACGACCCGGTGGCGGCTTAGGGCAAGAAACAAGATATCGATAACCAAGCCGGCGGATTAGCCTCTTGGTGATCAAAACCCCAGCAATTCCAACACAACTAGACGTAGGCTTTTACCTTCATCGTAAGGGGCCGAACTAGTATAAACCTCTCGTGTCCCTTTTCCTGATTAACCCCTTTAAGCTTCCTAGTTGCGATGGCGCTACGACTAAGTCCTTTTACTAGGACATCTGCCATGACAATTCCACGACAGTTGGCACCCACCGTGGGGCTAGCACACGGTGGATTTGAGTTCTTGAAGGGCAACTTCGAAGGGCTCAAGGGATACGTTGTGGGCCGGATGACCAAGAGTCGTCGCACCAAGCTCTACATCGACGACGAAGGCTGGGGCCCCGAGGCCGGCTCAATTGAGTACGGGTACTGGGTCCCCTTCGGCAGAATTCATGTCTTCATCGGCCGGATCGGTGAATCGGGCCCTGAGCTGGAGGTCTGCACCAACATCATCGAGACGGCTCAGCGCGCGAGACCCGCACGGGCCCGACCGCCGTAACGCGGGCCTTTGTGGGTTGTATCCATGGAGGTGAATACTCGGATGAATCGGTGGATGGCGGTGAGACGACCATCTGTTCTGATGCTACATCATCAACAGGCGAGACAGATTCTTTGTATCAGCTGCAGGACGGCATGCTTGGGGGATGTTCCGATGGCAGCAGTATTCCGGACCCCTTTGAGCCGCCGAATCGAGCCGGAGTCTTCATGGCAGGCACTCAGCCTGGGCAGAACTCCACGGCTGCAGCAGCAACAACCACCGGGTCGGCAGCGGCCGGGTCAGGAGACCCCGCGCGCCCCCCGGCTCAGATACTAATGGACCTCACGAGGAAGCTGACGGCTCTGTTGACTGCTGTGGTGGAGCCGGCGGATAAAGTTCAGCATGACGCGGAGGTGGCACGGGTACGCGAAGAGATGGCACTGGCCAAGGAAAATTTAGCAGCAGAAGAGGTCAGGATGGCCTTGGAGCGGGCGGCTTTGGACGCTCGGGCTCAGCAGCTTCAAGCGGAGACTTTCCGGCTCTCGGTGGATCTGAACGCGTCAAACGAGGTCATGAGGAGAAGGCATCAGAAAACTCAGTCATGTCTACCTCTGACGCTCGATCCTAAGAACCTTTTCCATACACCCGGGGCCGGTCCAAGTAACCCGCCGGAGGCAAATCGGATCAAGACACCCGGAGCACCGGTTCAACCGCGGGCCATGGAACCACCTCGCATGTATACCGCTCCGCCTCATTATGCACCAACACCACCGGGTCACTTCTCCAATCCTTTGGAAAACCTCATTGCCGCGTCGGCTCATTTGGCGGCTCTCCCAATGGAAGGTGACTCTCCGACAGCAATCGAAACACGAAGGGTGAGAGAACATCTTCAGACGGCTCTGGCGCAGCAGGATGCATACTCTTACAGTCGAGACATAATCCATTCAACCCCTCACCCGTGCCGGAGCCCGAGCTATAGCAGGCATATGGACTCAGCGGATATGTCAAGTAATGCTCAACGCTGCAACCAACCGCGCAGGCATGAGCCGGTACAGGCTGGAGCCCTTAACTTAGCAGACCAGGAGAGGATCCGACAAGAGGCGGAGCGGGCGGTTCAACTGGCAGCTGAGCAGGCGGCTCATCAAACTTTTCTGGCTTATCCAGCAACCTATGTTGAGGCAGGAGTAGCCACAAGAACAGGAGGTGTCCCTTGTCTGGTGCTGGCTATACATAACAAGCGCTTGCCAAAAGACTTCAAGGGGCCTCGTAAGGTGCCTAATTACACGGCCGACTTGCAGCCTGGGGCCTGGATTGAGAGTTATGAGATGGCGATGGAGCTGTTGGAAGTGAGCGATGCAGCAATGGCTAAGTATTTCACTATGATGTTGGATGGAACGACTCGCACTTGGTTGAAAGGATTGCCCCCCAATTCCATCGGCTCATGGGCGGAGTTAAAAACCCGGTTCATTCAGAACTTCAAGGACACATGCAAACAACCTATGTCAATTGTGGACCTGACTAATTGTAAGCAAGAGGAAGGTGAGTCCACAACCCATTGGGTGCGCCGGGTCAAGGAGATAATACATTCATCTGATAAGATGGATGCCGGCTCGGTAGTCTTAATGTTGGAGAAAAATTGCCATTTTTAAACTCTAAAGCAGAAGCTGGGGCGGCTCAAGTGTGACTACAATGACATGGGCCAGTTGATGGCAGCTCTGGTCAAGTATGTTGATTCTGATAGTACCAAGGACCCCGTGTCTGATGAAGAGAAAACAGGGAAGGGAAAGAAGAACGGCAACGGCAAGGGTCACCAACATAACCCGACAAATCAAGGAGGTAATAAACGTAAGGCTGACGAATTTGTGGCTAACACCAATGCACATGGCAACAATCAACGGTGCAAGGGTAGGAAACCCCCTCGGTCAGGCGGGTCAGGTCCCACCCTCGAGCAACTATTGAATGAACCTTGTCCAAGACACGGCACCCGGGAGAAGCCAGCCACCCATCTATGGAAGGACTGTACAATCATGAAGGCATTTGAAAATTCAAACACATTTGATGGAAGTCACGGGCCTAGCGGCGGTTCAGGTGGAGGCGGCTTTCATGGCCCGGGCGCCCGTTCAGGTGGAGGCGGTTTTCACGGTCAAGGCCATACGGGTAAACAGGGAGGTTATAATCCACAACCTGGCCAAGGTAATCAGCAGTATCAGTCCGGATATCAGAGCAACCCAAAATAGTTGAATAGTGGGCAATACCATGTATTTACCACTAATTTATGCAAGAGGGACCAGAAGCTTCATAAGAGGCCTATCAATGCCGTTGAGCCGGCGATTCCATGTTATTTAAGGTGGTCAGCACAACCTATTGTGTGGATCAGAGAAGATCATCCTCCTCGGGTTGATAATCCGGGTCACTTAGCCTTGGTAGTGGCACCTCAGGTTGGTGGATATAAATTCACTAAAGTGCTCATGGACGGAGGCAGTAGCATCAACATCCTCTACTATGAGACGTTCTGACGGATGGGGTTGACTAATAAGAGTCTTAAGCAATCCAACACTGTTTTTCACGGAGTTGTACCTGGCAGGTCAGCATACCCAGTTGGTAAGATTGAACTGGAAGTGGCCTTTGGGGATGAATATGATTCCAGAGCTGAGACGTTAACCTTTGAGGTGGTTAAGATCAAAAGCCCATATCATGCTCTGTTTGGACGGCCGTCTTACGCCAAGTTCATGGTTCGGTCGTGTTATGTATATCTGCAGCTCAAGATGCCGGGTTATAAAGGCACCATTATAGTACACGGAAGCCGGGAAATAGCCCTGGAGTGTGAAGGAGGAGATGCTGCTTATGCTGAGTCTGTTTATGCAACAGAGGAGTTAAAATTCTATAAAGATAATGTTGACCCGGCAGACATGACGTCACTAAAGAAGCCAACAACTGAGCATGAACTGGTGTTAAAATTCAAGTCAGCCGATGACACCAAAACGGCCGATTTTGTGCCTGGCGACTCATCCAAGCAGTTCATCATCAGTGCCAACTTGGATCCAAAATAGGAAAGCGCGCTCATCGAGTTCATCCCTGAGAACCGAGACATCTTTGCATGGAAACCTTCTGACATGCCGGGTTTCTCGAGAGAACTCGCTGAGCACACTCTTAACATTGATCCGAAGTTTAAGCCAGTCAAGCAGTTCCTTCGGCGGTTTAACGAGGAACGACACAAGGCCATAGGAGAAGAGGTGGCCCGGCTCTTGGCGGCCGGGTTCATTGTGGAAGTTTTTCACCTAGAGTGGTTGGCTAACCCGGTGCTTGTACTTGTGGAAGAATGACACCTGGCGTATGTGTGTGGATTACACCGATTTAAACAAAGCTTGTCCAGCTGACCCTTTTGCTCTCCCTCGTATTGATCAGATCATTGATGCTACGGCGGTGTAACACCCTCGATGCGACTATAGCTCCCACGTGTCGAGGCATGACTTAGAGACATAATCGCATTGAAGGCATATGTCGCAAGTTAGGCAATCTTCACAACATCCCATGTAATATAAATAATAAAGGGGAGATAACATAGTTGGCTTACACTCGCCACGTCAATCAAGTACATAAATAACATTACATCATCCAAACACTCATGGCCCGACTACGACGCCAAAATAAAAGAGAACCCAACATGCGACAACGGTCCCGTTCACCCCCAACTGGGCACCACTACTGATCATCGGGAAAGGAAACATAGTAACGTTGAGAGTCTTCGTCGAACTCCCACTTGAGCTCATACGCGTCTGCTGGAGCGGAATCATCAGGCCCTGCAGCTGGTGTAATAGTAATCTGTGAGCCACAGGGACTCAGCAATCTCGCACCCTCGCGATCAAGACTATTTAAGCTTATAGGTAAGGCAAGGTAAAATATGAGTGGAGCTGCAGCAAGCGACTAGCAAGTATGGTGGCTAACTTATTCGCAAAGGAGAGTGAGAAGAGAAGGCAAAGCACGAGCGAGAAACTAGAGAACCACCTGCGCAAACATTACTCCAACACCGTGTCCACTTCCCGGACTCTGCCGAGAAGAGGCCATCACGGTAACACACTCAGTTGATTCATTTTAATTAATTAAGGTTCAAGTTATCTACAACCGGACATTAACAAATTCCCATCTGCCCATAACCGCGGGCACGGCTTTCGAAAGTTCAATCCCTGCAGGGGAATCCCAACTTAGCCCATGACAAGCTCTCACGGTCAACGAAGGAATAGACCTCCTCCCAAGACGTTCCGATCAGACTCGGTATCTCGGTAACTCAAGACACTTCGACAGGTTAAAACAAGACCAGCAACACCACCCGAATGTGCCGACAAATCCCGATAGGAGCTGCACATATCTCTTTCTCAGGGCACACTCAGATAAGCAATCTGTACAACTAAAACCAGCCCTCGAGTTTCCCCGAGGTGGCGCTGCAAGGGGCTCTAGTTTGGACCAACACTCAGAGGAGCACTGGCCCAGGGGTTTAAAATAAAGATGACCCTTGAGTCTGCAGAACCCAAGGGAAAGAAAAGGCTAGGTGGCAAATGGTAAGACCAATGTTGGGCATTGCTAGAAAAGCTTTAATCAAGGCGAACTATCAAGGGGTTCCCATTATAACCCAACCGCGTAAGGAACGCAAAATTCTGGGAACATAACACCGATATGACAGAAACTAGGGCGGCAAGAGTGGAACAGAACACTAGGCGAGAGGCCGAGCCTTCCACCCTTTACCAAGTATATAGATGCATTAAGATAACATAGCAAAATAATGATATCCCAACAAGTAAATAAATGTTCCAACAAGGAACGGCCTCCAATCTTCACCTTCAACTAGCAACGCTATAAGAGGGGCTGAGCAAAGCGGTCACATAGCCAATCAACGGTTTGCTAGGACAATGGTGGGTTAGAGGTTTGACATGGCAATTTGGGAGGCTTGCAAGCAAGTGGTAGGCATCGTAGCAATCGCATAGAAAAAGAGCGAGCAAACTAGCATAGCAAAGATAGTAGTGATTTCGAGGGTATGATCATCTTGCCTGCACAGTTGTTAGAGTTGACTGGATCCTCAAAAGCAAACTCAACGGGCTCCTCGTTAGCGAACTCGTCTCCCGGCTCTACCCAAACAAGACAAACAAGCAACAAGGATACAATCAACCACATGCAAGAACAAGCAATATGATGAAATGATGATATGCTATGCGGGATGCGATGCAGGGTGCCAAATGCAAGATATGACAGGAAAACGCATGAACCTGGCCTCAACTTGGAAAACCAAGCGTGCCACTGGAAATACGAGATGAAACCTCTTGAAAACGATATAAAGAACGCCGAAATCGGAGCTACGGTTTGGAAATGGCAAGCGATTCAAAAATGACACCGGTCTGCGATTTACAGCAAGTAGGCATCTAAATGCAATGAGATGAACATGCTACAACACCCAAACATGACAACAAAATACATGGCAGGGATGCACACAAGATTCTTAACAAAAGTCTAGCACTGAGCTACGGCCAAATCATCCATTAACAGGTTCAAACAAGCATGGCAAAAACGCATATGACAAACAGATCTCAGACTTTGTGAAATTAACACTTGTCTGGAATTTCAGCTCAGGTAGCCCTTTTCGGAGCAACAAAACTGCATGCTACAGGACCTGAACATGGCAAAGTAAAGCATTGCATGGAGCTACTCAAAGATCTTAACAAAAGTCCCTTAGTGACCTTGAGCCAAAAGGGATCAGAAAATACAATTGCAAGCATGTGAACATAGCAAAAACATAATCAGTTTTCATACGGTGCAAGTCATGTTTACGAGCTCGATGCACTCACTACGGTGCAAGTCATGGCAATACAAGCATACACCCATAAAGAAGGAACAAAATACAAGCTAGACATGGCAAGAACAATAGCATAGCATGCACGGATCAACTACAACATCACCGGCAAAATTGCAAACAAGTTGACAATCTGCCCAGATTCACAAAGTAGCAAAAGTAGAGCTCGATTGACTCAAGTTAGGGTGCTCCATAATTGCAAACAAAGACATGGATGGATAGATCACTACAAGGTTAACAAAACATCCTTAATGATCATCCTCAAAAGAGGCACGGATCACTAGGAAACAACATGAACATATGGCATCATGAGATAAACAGCTCCAGGACTTAGTGAAATCACTAAGTCCCTGAAAACAGAATTAGCAAGTGCACCACTTTGCAAGCTTGAACAAGTCACCACACACATCCTAAAAATACATGGGTTGCACCTCTGGAAAGATGACAAAACCCTTAACAAAACACATGTAGAACTCACGGGCATATCATGCACACAATAATCATGGCAAAAATGACAAAAGTGCTAAACGGAGTAGCAGATCTGACAATTAACTCAAGTAGCCCTCTTCTAACAGCATTTTGGGCATCAAGATGAACTCAAATGAAAATGATGCATTGGAATGAAATGATGTACTCTCTGAGATGAACATTTTGATATGCTATATGCACGAATCGGAGCTACGGATGCAAAGTTACGGCAGGTCAAAGTATGCAACATGAGCTAGGGTTTTAGAGAAAAGTCAACCTCCGAATTTCCAGATCTGAGATTTGCACGCGGATCAAGGACGGCCTGCGAGGTACTATTCACGCCGGAGTTCGCCAGGACGAAGAGGCAGCGGCCAGCGAGAGGAGGTGGCGGCCGGATCCGGTCGGGGCCGGGGCGGAGGCGGCGGTGCGAAAGCCGAGGCGGCGGGGCGGCGACCGGCGCGGTCGGTGCGGTGGCGCGCCGGCGGACGGCGGAGGCGGCGGACAGCGGTGAGCGCATGTCGGCGGTGGCGAGGCGCGGAAGGGCGCGGGCGGCGGCGGCCCGATCTGGCCCGGGGCGGGCCCGATCTGGGCTCCCTCGGGCCCGGCGGCGGGGAGGAGAGAGAGGAGCGGCGGTGCTGACGTGTCGCGCCCGGATTCGTCCGGCGGCGGGGTGGACATGTCCGGCGACGAGCGGGGGAATTTTTAGGGTTTCAACTGCGTGAGATTTCGGAGGAGAGCACATATTTATAGGTAGAGGGAGCTAGGAGAGTCCAAATGAGGTGCGGTTTGCGGCCACGCGATCGTGATCGAACGATATAGATGATGGAGAAGGCTTAGGTGGGTTTTGGGCCAAATTGGAGGGGTGTTGGGCTGCAACACACACGAGGCCTTTTCGGTCCCTCGGTTAACCATTGGAGTATCAAACGAAGTCCAAATGGTACGAAACTTGACAGGCGGTCTACCGGTAGTGAACCAAGGACGCTTGGCAAGTCTCGGTCCAATCCGGAAATGCTTAATCCCCACACACGAAAGAAAGCTAGAAATGACCACCGGAGGAGAACGAAGCGCCGGAATGCAAAACGGACAACGGGGAAAAAGCTCGAATGCATGAGACGAACACGTATGCAGATGCAATGCACATGATGACATGATATGAGATGCATGACAACGACAACAACACACGGATACAAAAACCTGAACCTGAGGAAATAAATATAACTTAACGCCGGAAACGGCAAGAGTTGGAGTACAAATTGGGAAAGTTACATCCGGGGTGTTACAGGCGGGTTGTGAGCGTTTGAATTTTCTGGATGCATATTCAGGTTATCATCAGATCAAGATGGCAGTCAAGGACCAGGAGAAGACAGCTTTCATCACTCCGTTTGGAGCCTTCTGCTATGTGTCTATGCCTTTTGGGCTTAAGAGTGCCAGGTGACTTATCAACGGTGTATGCAGAATTGCCTTCACAATCAGATTGGGCGTAATGTTCATGCTTATGTGGATGATATAGTGGTGAAGTCTAGAGAATAGGAAACCTTGGTAACAGATCTGAAGGAGACCTTTGATAACCTCCAGGTCTACAAGATGATGCTTAACCCGGCCAAGTGTGTTTTTGGAGTCCCAGCTGGCAAACTCTTGGGTTTTTTGGTGTCTAACAGAGGTATTGAAGCTAACCCAGAGAAAATTAAGGTAATCACCTCCCGGGGCAAACCGGTGTGCATCAATGACGTTCAACGGCTGGCGGGTCGCGTCGCTGCTCTGAGTCGGTTCATAAGCCGGTTAGGGGAGAAGGCGATGCCTTTGTATCAGATGATGAAAAGGACGGATGCCTTCGTCTGGAGTGATGCTGCAAACTCTGCTTTTGAGAATCTGAAGAAACAGCTTGCTGAGCCGCCGGTTCTTGCTGCTCCAGTTGAGAAAGAGCCACTATTGTTATACGTAGCTGCTAACTCACGAGCTATTAGTGTGGCAATTGTGGTGGAGCGCAAGGAGGCTGGCAAGGAACATCCGGTTCAACGACTGGTTTACTATGTCAATGAGGTGTTGATGAATCTAAACAAAGATATCCACATTGGCAGAAGCTCGTGTATGAGGTGTTCATGGCAAGCCGGAAGCTCAAACATTACTTTCAGGGTCACCCAATCACTATGGTTAGCTCTGCTCCTTTGGGAGACATCATTCAAAATAGAGAAGCTACTGGACGAGTCGCTAAGTGGGCCATTGAACTTGGGTCTCATGGGTTGAAGTATGTGCCACGTACTGTGATCAAATCTCAAGTGTTGGTTGACTTTATTAATGACTGGACAGAGATGCAGATGCCAGAGGAGAAACCAGACAACACGTATTGGACGATTCACTTTGATGGGTCCTGACAGTTGGAAGGCTCGGGGGCTGGAGTTGTTTTAACTTCCCCTCGAGGTGAAAAGTTTTGTTATGTGTTGCGACCACTGTTCAAGATATCTTCCAATATGTCGATAAATCGCTCGATTTATCGCTTACTGCTGTCAGACCGATAAGATAAATTGGCCGATAAATCAGCTGATATGGCGATAAATCGGTCGATATGCTGATAAACTGGACGATTTACCCCTTATCATGGGTCGACCGATAAGTTCCCGATAAGCGATATCCGCAACATTGGTCGCGACTTATGTTTCCTTGTACTAACAACACAGCAGAGTATGAAGCCTTGCTCCATGGTCTTCGAATGGATAAAGAGATGAGCCTGAGCCGGGTCCAGTGTCTTGGCGATTCAGATTTGGTGGCTCAACAGGTGTCAGGCAAGTGGGATTCCTAGGACCCTCTCATGGCAGTTTATCACCGTGAAGTTGACGCTGTTGCAGGAAATTTTAAAGGTTATCAGGTGGAACACATTGACCGTAGGAAGAACGAAGCGGCCGATGCTTTAAGCCGGTTGGGATCTCAGCGTAAGCCGGTGCCACCTAACACCTTTTTGGATGTTTTGCATAACTCGTCTGTTCAATTACCTACAGAGGAAGATTTAGCCGTTCCTGACCAGGAGGCACAGTTGGTGGCGGCTCTTCACGTCATCCCAAATTGGACAGTACCGTTCTTGGCTCACATGACCCGGGGCGAGTTGCCATAGGATGAGACCCTGGCCCGACAGATAACCCGGCGGTCCAAATCAATGACGATTTCCGATGGAGAGTTATACCATCGCAGCGTCACTGGAGCATTTCAGCGGTGTGTTTCTCCTGAAGAAGGCCAAGAAATACTTCGTGAGATCCATGAAGGGGATTGTGGTCATCACGCCGGGTCAAAGTCTCTTGTGGCCAAAGCTTTTCGTCATGGTTTTTACTGGTTGACGGCTCACGCTGATGTAGAGGATCTGGTTAGTAGGTGTGATGGATGTTAAAAATTTGCACGACGAGCGCATGTGCCGGCTCAAGAGTTGCGGATGATTACAATCACTTGGCCGTTTGCGGTATGCGGGCTTGACATGGTTGGACCTTTGAAAAGGTCTAAGGATAAAAAGACACATCTTTTAGTGGCAGTTGACAAATTCACAAAGTGGGTTGAGGCAGAGCCAGTGAGTAAGTGTGATGCAGCCACAGCGGTTCAGTTCATGAAAAAGGTGATCTTTCGCTTTGGTTTTCCACACAACATTATCACTGACAATGGCACTAATTTATCCCAAGGGGCTATGGAGGAGTTTTGTCAATGTGAGCATATCCGTCTTGATGTTTCTTCTGTAGCTCACCCTCAATCTAATGGGCAGGCTGAGAGAGCAAATCAAGAAATCTTAAAAGGTCTCAAGCCCCGGCTCATGGTTCCCTTACAATAGACGTCGGGTTGCTAGTTAGAAGAGTTACCCTCGGTATTGTGGAGTATTAACACCACCCCTAACAGGTCCACGGGTTATACACCCTTCTTCATGGTTTATGGAGCGGAAGCGGTGCTGCCTAGTGACATCCATCATGACTCGCCTCGTGTGGCGTCTTATGTTGAAGCTAATAACGAACAAGCCAGACCGGATGCACATGACTTGTTAGATGAGGAGAGAGACTTAACAGCGGCTAGATCAGCAATTCATCAACAGGACCTGCGCCATTATCACAGCCGCCGGGTTAAATCCAGGACTTTTCAAGAAGGTGACCTAGTGCTCCGGGTCATCCAGGATCGGTCAAATGCACACAAATTATCCCCGCCTTGGGAAGGACCCTTTTAGGTCAGCAAGAACTTAAACAACAGGTCATATTACCTCATTGACGTTCGAGAGCACAAAGACTCACGTAAGTCGGAGGAGGAAACCCGCCGGTCATGGAACATTGCTCAACTTCGGCCATACTACACCTGAGCCATAGGCTCTCATCATGTACATACTTTGGCGTTGTATATACTATGATACATAATAAAGCAGGGCCTCTGTCCTTTTCCTTTTCAAAGATTATATATCTTTACTCTTTTTCACTATTTAAATGACTATTAAGGAGCTGATCATATCTGAATCAAGTCTAACCTTTTTGGTCCGGCTTATGATCGTATTCGAATCTAGCCGTAAACCTCATGATCACTTGGGGGCTTCCTGTTCAAACATAGGTCGTATTTGAACCAAAGAGAACATAGCTATGGTAACCCTCTTAATCGGCTCAAATCCAAACTCACTAGGGGGCTTCTTGATCATATCTGAATCATAGCTTAACCCCTTTTGGATCTGACTTGGATCGTATTCGAATCAGGGTCATTAAAAACCTCTCAAGGTCATTTGGGGGCTTCCTGTTCAAACATAGGTCGTATTCGAACCAAAGAGAACATAGCTGTCGCTACCCTTTTGATCGGCGCAACGCCAAAGCCACTGGGGGCTATATGATCGTATTTGAATCTTAGCTTAACCCCTTTGGTCCGGTTTACTGATCGCATTCGAATCAGAAACCCCCAATTTTTAGTTACAAGGTTAATTTATATTGTTTACAAACAATTATTAGCCTTATTGGTCTTTTATTGTCTCAATATTAAACGATCAGCACGGTCTTTTCACCGGCTTGACTACTTGACAATAAGCCGCCCAGACATGATGATCATCAGGCATGAAAAAGCATTGACTTCTCAAAAATGGATTGGATCATCAACCTCATTTCTCGGGTCATATAAACTGGTGGTCCAGATACAAAAGATACATGTATGACTGTTGTTTATGAACAATTTCTTTTTGTGTTAATCAAAGGTTATTTCAACCTTGTTTATTTTCACGCCTGGTTCTGTTTTTCTACTATGATAAAACCATTGGTCATGTACCGGGTATTCTGACTCATTCGGTGCTAAACCGCCAAGCAAATTTTTTCCTTTTCTACAGGAATAGAGCTGAAATATTACAGAGATAACCATAAATGTGACACATATATTGACATCAGGAAGCAAAGAGTCACACACGGCATCTTATGCGTGATGGCATAGGCAAAATATGCAGTTGTTTCAAGCTAAGTCTATTACAAGGCTTTCAAAAGCCCACAAAGATGGTTCTCACTCTTCCCTCGCCAGTTCACCTCCTTCTGTTAATTGGAAGCCGGGATTGGACCAGTCGAATCCGTTCACGACAATGAACTCTGATTCATCATCAATCAAGCCAGTCGGATCAACTTCTGGAGCAAACGTATGTTGACGAACCGGCGGGATAAGGTCTATCACCTTGTAAGAGGGAGTCGCCATCTTCTTATTCTCCAAATCAAAACCCTGCTGATATTTGTCAATATTGGTTTCATCTCCAAGAATGGTAGCCTGAGGTCGAACTTCCCTCATGCAAGCAACGAAGTCATCCTGCTCAAACAGAGATCCGTCTTCCTTCACAGTAGGGTACCCCCTGGCTACGTCCGCCGGGTCTAGATCCGGCACCCAGGCTTTGGAGCGGCTCGGGACAGTCAAGGCTCTAGCTCTGGCACATGATCGTTTGACTTCTTGAAACCTGGCGGGTAAGATTGACAATTTTTTCAAGACATCACTGAGTCGGTTGGGTCCTTGATTGGCAGGAGAGATAGCAGCAAGTGCTCGCTGAGTGCTAGTGTACAACTGCTCCACTAAAGTATAGACCGCCTTCAGTTTAGTCACACTATCTTGGCTCAGATTCTTGCTTCGCGGACCTGCACATATCTTTTAAACAAGGGGTTAGCAGGCGGTTTATATTCCGGGTCAAAAGAAGGTATAGAAGATCAACACAGAGGGCTTACCAAAGATGGCAGAAACCATTTGAGACACCCGGTTCTTTAAGCTGGTCAGCTCCGTGGTAACCTCCTCAAGAGCCACTTCACCTTTTTCGGCGCGTTGTGTAAGCAGCATCTTTTCTTCGGCCCAGGATTTCTTTTTGGCAATAAAGCTGGTTTTCAATTTTTCCGTCTCAGAAAGACTCAATTGAAGTTTAGAATCAGCATATTTGATTTCTTCCTCTTGATCCTCCAGCCGGGTCTTTGCATCAGTTAATTGAGAGCCCAGTTCAGACAAGGCGTTCTACAAAACATACACAGGTGTGTCAGGGCTTAAACTAAAAGTTATAAATATTCAAGTCTCAAGTACTTTGCACTTCAATACTACATGACACTTGGGGAATAATGTTTGCCAAAGCAATCTTTTATGGATCTTCTATGTTTCAAGTCCCAAGTGTTTTACAGAGTAATAACACTTGGCACTTCGGGGCTATTGTCTGCAAAACCAATTTCTTATGACTTTTATATATTTCAAGTCCCAAGTACCTTACAAAGTAACAGTACTTGGCACTTGGGGGCTAATGCATGATATTCAGGAAGTCTCTCAAGATTAAACCGGATTACAATATTTGTTGGGTTCGGCACAAGACAGTTATGCAATTAAGTACCGACTCATTTATGATCAAATGAACCGGCCCTTGGGGACTACAGGTGAAGTTTATACTATTTTATTGGACTTCAGAAAAATCTAAAGGTAAAGCTTTAGCCTATATCATAAGTCTACAGATCATTCAGGTTTTATCATAATCTAAAGACTTGGGGGCTGGCAGAATATAAGTAAGCTAGAAGAGCATACCTCATACTTCAGCTGCAATTGCTTGACCATCTCGATTTCCGAGTTACGGCTGGAGTGCACATGACTGAGATAGTCGGACAACACGTCATTGACATTGAGATGGGTGTAATGCGAAACATCAAACCGCACCTTCTGCTTCTCTAAGGCTTCTTGTTTAGCAGTGTGTCGAGCTGATACAGTGGGGTTCCCTGGCTCAAAAAAACCGGCTACCAGTAATCAAGACGTCAGTGTCAGAGGTTGTCGGTAGGTTAGCTGAACTGGATGGTTCAGTTAGAGCCGAGTTGAGAGTGGTCTCGTCGGCTGACGGTTCAGGAGGTTCCGATTGAGCCGTCACAGCCAGATCTTCTGGCGCTTCAGTTTGAGGGGGAGGAGTTGGCATAGCCGGTTCAGGTGCAAGAACTGACGGGTCTTCCACCGGTTTAGCCACTTTGGCCTTCTTGGACTTAGCTTGGCCACTAAGAAAGATTTTATAAGACAGTTAGTGCAACGGTGCAATTTTTAAATACATAGAGGAAAGATGATTTTTTCCTTACCCAGGGGCAGTCTCGAAGGCCGGAAATTGCGTCTGAGAGGAGTCGCCAGAAGAGCGAGAAACCTCCTTCAAAGGGCAAATAACGTCAGTAACACAAGAGAATATATTCCTTAATGAAAGCCGAAGAGGAATATAAAAGAGACCTCATTTTGGCATTTTGAGGAGTTTGTTGTACAACAGAAGGCGGCTCATCATCGTTCCGGGCTTGATGATGTCTCTCGTGTTGCTGCTTTTTCAAAAGAAAATGAGGGTCCAAATAAGCCAAAGGGTGCGAAAACCTTATTTTCCGGGTTACCAGTCAAAGTTTCTATCTCGGCAAATGGTCTAAGTTAGAGGAAATAATTACCTCTTCTTCTCCGGCCTGACTGGCCCCCGTGTCGTCCTGGCAAAAATCAGTGTCAATAAGCTTATTAAAAAAACTAGCCAAGCGAGTCAAGGGCTACCTCTGACTCAGAAGTATCATCGTCAAGCTTTAATAGGTCCTCAGCAGTGCTCTTCTTCTTCTTCTTAGACCATTGGGTCGTCTTCTTGGTGGTCATGGCGGCGGCTCTAGCCTTCTTGGTGGCTTCGTGGTCATACTTGGCTTTCCAGAAATTAAATTTGGCCTATAAACAAATAAACAAGATAAAAGGTCATGCAGGTATTTAAAACGGCTGAGAAAAATACAAAGAGAAAGAGGTCAGAGGTTTTTTTACCTCTGGCACCGGGTTAAGCTTGCAGAAGGGGTTTAACCCGACTTTACTGCAGTCTTCATATTTGTCGTTTACCAGAAGGGTCGACATTGAAACAATATCTTCTTCGGTTAATTGAACGGAGCTGTAACGAAGAGAGTCATTTGGGCCTCCACCATATTCATACATCAATTTTGATCGGCGGCTTAGAGGGATGACCCGCCATGAGACCCAACAATAGGTCAAGTCAACTACGGTTAAGCCGTTCCCCAATAAAGCGTTAATCCTTTTAATTGATGGAATAGGCTTCTTGCGTTCGGCAGCAGTGAGGTTGTCAGGGAGCACAAACTTGGAATCTAGACACTCCACGCGGTAACCCGACAGTGGTTTCTTGTTGGCTGGTGAAGTGTCTTGACAATAGAACCAGGTCTGATTCCAGTCTTTGGGATGACTCGGCAAGACTATGAGGGGGAAGACGGCGTCCTGTCGGCGCTGAATGGAGATGCCTCCAAGTTCCAAGCTAGGGCCATTGGTGCACTCGTTCTAGCGGTTCAGATAAAAATACTCTCTAAAGAGTTCCACAGTTGGTTCTTCTTGAAGATACACCTCAAAGAGAACTTGGAAATTGCAGATATTGGATATGGAATTGGACCCGAGATCTTGAGGGTGGAGTTTGAAAAAATGGAGAACATCTCTGAAGAACTTTGAGCTGGGTGGTGAAAAGCCGCGATTCATGTGGTCAGAAAAGACAATGACTTCACCATCTTTGGGATTGGGCCATTCCTCGTCCGGGTCAGGTGCATGGTAAGACATAACATTCTTCCCTGGCAAAAAACCTATGGCGAAGAATTCTTTCAGATTGTCCTCAGTTACTGTGGAAGGGACACAGTTGCAGACGGTCGGTGCTTTTGATGGCATGATGATCAAAAGACGAACTGAAAAGAAATTAACGTGCGGGTTCAATTCAATGGTGAAATTAACAGTTAAGAGATGATGGTGCAAATAAGTAATGGCGGCTTAAGTAAGGGCTATGTCATATAATGGAAAAGTAAGCTGGCATCATAAGCCGCCATGACTACAAACATTTGGAGGAAAATAGAAACAAAATTGGCTAAATGTTGAGGCAAACATGTTTCCTAAATTCTTGATATTATTCTGGATTGAATGGTCGTTCAAAATGGAAAAAAATCTAGACCAAAAAATCTGGCACAGAAGAGTCCGTGAGCTCTAATGAAACCCTTTTTACCAGAAGGAGTCTACTAGTATCAAGGATGGGCGCAAAACAACTACCGTACGATTATATGTTTCTTTTTGGATCAAGAAGAAGCTACCAATGAAGAACTACAACGAACCCGTGACGAACTGTGAAGAACATGTAGGAAACTTAGAAACCCTAATGCGGATCTGGGGAGCAGGAAGATGAAAACTTACAACCACGGGTCTTCTGCGGAGGTCTCTGCCTTTCTCTGGACCGATTCAGGTTGATGCAGCGGCCAAGGTTGACGAAGACGAGGGGCTCTGCTATGATGGCGGAGCTCGGGCGGCGGCACGGTTGCGAGAGGAAGAAGACGGAGAAAGAGAAGAATGAGAAAGACTAGGGCGTGCCTATTTATAGGGATAAGCAAACAAGCGGGCGCGAAAATAGAGGAAGACCCAAATAATGACTATCCAGCTAAACGGACGCCTCGATTCTCAGAAGACATTAAAAGATAAAAGATCCGTTGGAGATGATGTCATAACCGTTTTTTAGTGTTTTCGGAAGATGACGTCACGGCGGGTTACAGAAATTTTACAGAGATGGGAAGATGGATTTCATATAAGTATTGAAGATTGACAAGGAACAAAGTTCAAAGTCAACCTGGGCCTAATGTTGGGAATATAGCTACCAGGTAAGACCCGCCCAGGAGGGGCCAGGTCAGCCCCAAATGCGGGTCACAAAGGAAGCCCAGTAACATTCAAGGAGATAGTTTATTAAGGCTTATAGAAGGCCTAAGCCCAGAGGCGGCTTAAGGCCCAATATTGTAAACCGCCGTATGTAAGGAAAGACTTGTAAAGAAAGGCATATAAAAGAAGTCACCGAGCCGGACACGTTTTATGAGCCGGCCGGGACTCTGTAGGCCGCCAGGCGTCAACCAGTGTATATAAGGGGACGACCCGGCGGCGGCTTACGGCAAGAAAGAAGAGATCGATAAGCAAGCCGGCGGATTAGCCTCTTGGTGATCGAAACCCCACCAATTCCAACACAACTAGACGTAGGCTTTTACCTTCATCGTAAGGGGTCGAACTAGTATAAACCTCTCGTGTCCCTTATCGCGATTAACCCCTTTAAGCTTCCTAGTTGCGATGGCCCTATGACTAAGTCCTTTTGCTAGGACATCTGCCATGACAATTCCATGGCAATGTAGATGTTAATTAGTTCAGTAGGGTTTAGTTTTTGAATTGAGTTTGTTTAACTAGATGTTAATTAGGGCAGTAGGGTTTAGTTTAGAGTAATATTTAGTTCAGTAGTTAACTAAATATAATCTATATTTGGTTTTTGAATTGAGTTTGAGAGAGCATGAGATTTGTGTAGATTTTCTTGAAGTGTCAAACAGTAGGACATGAAAATTTGAAGTGGTCCTGATATATGCAAATTCCACAATTGTGTTTGCTCATGTTTATCTACTGTTGTAGTTTCTCATGTACATATTCTTAAGTGGTCTTGTTGTATGCAACATAGAAGTGGTTTGATTGTGCCAAGTAGCCTTTTGTTGTTTCCAGGGAATGAAGCCGAGTGGCCTATGTTTTGCCGAAATGCTGATTTATTTCCATTCTGGCAAATGTTAGGTGCTCGATTTGTCCACTTTTTAACAAAGGTCATGCCGAAATTTTCTATGAATTCCGGCATGACTTGTGCTACAAACTAGGACATATCGAGTGCCTGGGATTTGCCGCACCGGGAAGGAGTCAATGTTCCTGCAAAACATAGGCCTTTTTATGTCATTATTCATTTTATTAAGGCTAGATTACTTGACTAGATTTAATCGTAGGAAACATGGCTAGCAACAATGAAGGATAGGGTTCTGGTGATTGCGACAACGCCTACCTGGCGGCAGACGAATTTTTGAGCCTTGCCGATGATCAATGGATGTTGTCGCAGGGCCCACCTGCGCATCGGGGACTGAGACCGACATGCAGACTGGCGCTGAGACTAAGACCGACGCTGAGACTGAGACCAGCGCCGAGACTAGCGGAGCCGGTATAGAACCGAAAGAAAAGAGGCCATGGCGCCCAAACCAGCTCATGACTACTAGACTGGTGGTCACGGAGATGGACGATGGCATTTTTGAGCCAACAAAGCCTGAGGAAGCACGATCGTGCTACAACAGTCAAATAGGCTGCATCATACGGACAACCGCCATCATCAATGATGAGAAACTAAAGAAGATAGATAATATGAGGCCCTCCCTCCAAAAGAAGCTGCACCAGATATTCTTGTTCCCGGACCGGGATGAAAAGGAATATAAAAATCCAGATAAGGACTGACAATGAAGAAGATAAACAAACACGCCATGACCAAGTTTAGCGACGCGTTGGCCGCCTGGAAAGCAAGGGTGAAACATCAGATTGTCAACAAAAAGGAACCCTACTCCGAGATTGTAAAGGATAATCCGACAATCATGGAAGAGCATTTGAAATATTCAAGGCGGCTTGCAAGGACGAAGCTGCCAAAAAAGTCGAAGTACATGAAGGGGCTTCAACAGAGGAACATGGGGCGCCACCACCTCGGAAGCCATGGTTACGGAGGGAAAAGGTCCATATGGGCTAAGGAGGACATGGAACGCGAAAGTCTGGGCATCCCATACCCCTTGGAGGACTTCACCATCCCACAGGAGCATGACGTCCTCAGGGCATGACACCATTGGGACTCAGTCAAGAAGGTTTTGAAGATGGACCCGATCACGACGGAGTTCATGAGACTGCTGGTAATTTTAATTTCTGATCAATTCGACTGCATGTCTTGTCTGTAAATGATCCTTGTTCCTTTTGCAGAGGGAGCAGCACAGGATTGCGGCCGGAAGCGAATCACCGTCTGAGGCATTGCCAAGGCTCAAGTGGGACACCCCATCCAACCGGGCATTGAACATATTCTAACGACTCCCGGTGGACACTCAACCGTCGTATGGACGCGTGCACGGTGTCGGAGACGCGCTACGTGGAAAAAGTACTACCATGAGACCATGGAGGAGAGAAAGGAAAGACGGAGGTTAACTGAAGAAAACATTGAAAAGAAGGTTGAGATTGCGGTTGAGAAGAAATCATCCGAGACAGTCGCAACAGCGGTAGCTGCCACAAACAGGTGATTGCAGATATGTCTAGTGTCTTGGTTCTGTCCATTTTAAATTGGAGCAGGCAAACTCCAGAAAAAATGCAGCAGACTTTTCCCTTGCCGACTTCTTCGGGAGCAGCTCGACTAGCGTTGCACCAGCACCAGCACCTCCTCCCGCACCGGCTGCCACACCTGCTCCTGCATCGATTCTTGCACCAGCTCCTGCACCTGCTCATAGCAGCCTCTCCTCTGTCTCAGACGTGCTCGGCGGTGCTTCGTCTTTGGCTGAGCTCGACGCCCTCACGGTATCTGTCACACCGGCCCTCTTCAATAAATGTATAATCTCCCGTTTCTGTTGCCTTCCGGATGTCTCAAGTCGCAGAAATGTCTTTATAGGCCGACGTAACCCCGTGCACCATATTGTACACCATCGGCGACCAGAAGGTGGACATGGGGAAGGCGACGATAATGAAGCCAAAGGAACCATTGTTCCACAGCTGGCCGATCCCCCCTGACGTCTTCAAGGTTTTCGTGGTCAGTGTCAAACCGGGCCATGAGAATTTGGCTCCTCCGGTACTAGGAGGGATGACAATGAGACCCCGCGGCGGCTTGGTGGTTTCAATGGGTGGGTCCTATTGTGGGCAAAGAGTCTGCTTCATATGGAGGCGGCCGGGAGCACACCCACGAGCACGCAGCCTCAACAAGGTATGAACATCAACACCCCACCTACCCAATTAGCGTCAGTTGTCGTGCTAGGTGATAGCGGACGGGGTGAGGAAGAGGCTCCATTAGTCACTGATCGCGTCGCCTTAGATGAGGATGGGGATGACGATGACACTGAATAGTATCTCAATACTGGTGCCTATTATGAGTACTCAGGATTTGAGCGTAATGAGTCGGTGAATGAATTGCCGCCTCCAGAGGCTGAACTTATTATAGACGAACTTCTAGTAGGAAAGAAGCATAGGAAGAGATGGAGGAAAGGCAACAAAGCTGCTTCTATGATCCAGCCGCCTCAGCAGCCTCGGGTTCAAGACCGTATACCTATCCCCGGTGCGGCAAGATGGCATATCGCCGGTGAACCAATCCTACCTAAAGCAGCGTTAGAGGCCACACACAACAATCTAAGGAGACATCATGACGATGTGCTGCGGAGAGAGAAAAGTCTCACCGCCTCAGAAAATCCAAGATACCCACTCCATGTGGTTAACGTGCCGCGGCAAAGGTCGTACGTCCACTCATGCCCCGCGGACACGTTCTTCCTTCGATTCGATTACATCTTCGACATGTTTCACTTGAAGAAGCTGGATTTTGCATTTGTCCGCCTTTATGCCTTGTACATGAACTACATCATCGGGATTGAGCTGATACCTTATATGTGTGTCGCTGACCCGTACTTCATGCACGAGGGCTTCTTGGCAGTCTGCGCAGAGCACCGTGAATACGCGAGGGACTACATCATCGATTTCATGGTCGCTAATAAGGACATGGAGGTGATTCTCGTGCCTTATCATCCCCTGTAAGTCATCCGCGCGGTATCCTTCCTTTGATTTCAATCATTCATTTGCACGGTGGAGGCTAATTAATTTGAGGTGTACTTATTTTGCGCAGCGGCGGGTGCGCCGTCCTCATCATTCTTTACCCCCGATACTCCCACGCTCTTTACTTGGACTCTTCGAAGAACATGAACAAAAAGGATTACACCCACATCAAGTCTGTTCTCGATAGTGCTATCTTTTACTATGGCATATGGGGTGGAGAGGTCAAGGACAAGAAGAAAAGGGACGGCAGGCCCGCCTTCGTCCATAAGACCGACTTCTGCTGCATTCAACAGCCGAGTGATTCTCTTAGTGATGGATTCTATGTCCTACACCACATGATGGAGTACAGACGGGATCATTAGGACCTTCGCATGTCACCTAAATCCGGCGATGCCCATATTCTGCAATGGGCAAAGAACGTAGGAGATATCCTGGATCATCGACTTCGAGCTGAGTTCTATCACATCCATCATGAACTTGCCCAATTCATCGTGAAGGAGGTCCTCAACAATACATTTCTGTTCTACGAGGAAGGGAAAATATCACGGGAAGACGTCCGAACACGCGTAGCCGCTTAGCGTCTCGACCTGAAGCCTTTCACAAAGCTCGAGGACTATCTCCCTGACTTGGATGGATGGAACAACATGTTGGAGTGATTGTCGATATATGACAATGTGTCCGTTTAGTCCATACTTTCTGAATGATGAAACTTTGAATTATGCACGGCGAAACTTTATTTGTGATGTAATTAAACCGTCCTCCTCAACCAGCGAAGATCACTCTGGTTAGGGCATTTTGGGTATGATGAACTTTGTTATTTATGCTTATGATATGTTGCTTCTATTTTTGCCAAGTTTGTCTCTTTCTGTTGCTCAACTATGTATGTTGCATATCATCGACTCATGTGATGATGCAGGTGCATAGATCATCGATGACGAAGAAGTGCAACGCCAGGAGTATACGACGAGTGGCTGGAGTGTCAGGCCCCAGGTGTACCAGTTTTCGGTTCCCGAGAGACAGCCAGCAGTTAGTTTAGGTTCACGCTAATGTGAGAGAGGGATATGAACTCATGTACTGCATAGTTCCGCTCTCACTCATAGTGATAGCTCTTCTTGCGTATATCATTGTTTAGATGGATGATGATGTAGTTGAAATTAATCGAGACTTGTATCGCTACTTTCGACATGATGATGAGAGACCACTTTGTGTTGGATGATGATTATGATGATGACATGATTTGATGCTATGGTTACATTTGTATGTGTATGATATACTAAATATTATTGTATAAAGCTTGTTCAAATACAAAACAAATATGCAGAAAAAAACAATAAAACTAATAGTAGCGAGGGGAATAAAGTTAGCAGCAGCGTGCTCTTACCAGTAGCGCATCCCAGTTAAAAGCACTGGAGCTATTAGCAGTAGCGCGTCGAACCAAAGCTCGCTGCTGCTATCCATGTATAGCAGTAGCATGGGGCAACCCACGCTACTGATAAATGTTAGCTGTAGCGCCATATCAGTAGCGTGGGACCCCGCGCTACTGATACACCAAATACCCGCGCTACTTCTAGGATTTTCCCTAGTAGTGGATGAGTACATAAGGGATACTTTCTAGAATGTTTCAGACTCTGAAAAGGAATAGGTATGTGGTATGGTAAGTAAACCGACTCCAAAACATTTCCAATGATATTTTTTCTCCATTTTGGAATATTTAAAAAAATTAGGAAAATTAAAAGTAGTCCGAAAGAGACACGAGGCCACCACCAGGGTGGAGGGCGCGCCCTACCCCCTGGGCGCGCGCCCCGTCCTTGTTGCCATCTCATGTGCCCTCCGGACTCCGTTTTCTTGCACAATACTTCTTATGGTCAGTAAATATTCATTATATAATCTCCCGAAGGTTTTGATCACCCTACCACGACAATATCTCCTGTTTTTGTGTTGAGCTGTTTTCTGCCAAAGTTTTCAAGGCCAGGCATCATGTCGCCCCCTCCGCCAACAACGCATGTGACGATGCTTGGATAATGAAGATAGAGATGAAGATAGAAGAACGCAGGGAAGTCAGCAAGGGTGATAAGATCAAGAAGGCCTCAGAAGATCAAGTTCCGACAATAGAAGGAGAAGACATCCTCCAACGTTACCACAATCATGTCACTCCTACTGAAATTGAAGCTTTCAAGATCATTGAAATAGTTCCTGTCCAAAATAAGTATCTCACTCGTGAAAATATTCTGTTGCAAGAGCATATCACATCACTCAAGGACATTATTCGTAATTTGGAGCATCTACCATGCTTGATGTGTGACACTACTATTGGGGAACGTAGTAATTTCAAAATTTTCCTATGCACACACAAAAACATGGTGATGCATAGCAACAAGAGGGGAGAGTGTGTCCACGTACCCTCGTAGACCGAAAGCGGAAGCGTTAGCACAATGCGGTTGATGTAGTCATACGTCTTCACAATCCGACCGATCAAGCACCGAACGCACGGCACCTCCGAGTTCTGCACATGTTCAACTCGATGACGTCCCTCGAACTCCGATCCAGCCGAGCTTTGAGGGAGAGTTCCCTCAGCACGACGGCGTGGTGATGATGATGATGTACTACCGACGCAGGGCTTCGCCTAAGCACTGCTATTATATGAACGAGGTGGATTATGGTGGAGGGGGGCACCGCACATGGCTAATAGATATAAGAGATCAATTGTTGTGTCTATGGGGTGCCCTCTCCTCCGTATATAAAGGGGGAAGGAGGAGGGGGCCGGCCAAGAGGAGGAGACGCGCCCAAGGGGGGGCAATCCTACTCCAAGTAGGTTTTGCCCCCTTTCCTATTCCAACTAGGAGAAGGGGGAAGGAGGAGGTGGAGAGAAGGAAGGAGAAGGGGGGCTGCCGCCCCCTTCCCTTTCCCAATTCGTATTGGGGAAAGGGGGGCCGCGTGCCACCTCCTGCTGCCTCTTCTCTTCCACCACTTTGGGCCCATGAGGCCCAATAACCCCCGGGGAGTTCCGGTAACCCCCCGGTATTCTGGTATATATCCGATAACCCCCGGAACCATTCTGGTGTCCGAATATAGTCGTCTAATATATCAATCTTCATGTCTCGACCATTTCGAGACTCTTCGTCATGTCCGTGATCACATTCGGGACTCCGAACTACCTTCGGTACATCAAAACACATAAACTCATAATATAACCGTCGTCGAACTTTAAGCGTGCGGACCCTACGGGTTCGAGAACTATGTAGACATGACTGAGACAAGTCTCCGGTCAATAACCAATAGCAGAACCTGGATGCTCATATTGGCTCCTACATATTCTACGAAGATCTTTATCGGTCAAACTGCATAGCAACATACGTTGTTCCCTTTGTCATCGGTACGTTACTTGCCCGAGATTCGATTGTCGGTATCTCAATACCTAGTTCAGTCTCGTTACCGGCAAGTCTATTTACTTGTTTCATAATACATCATCCTGCAACTAACTCATTAGTTACAATGATTGCAAGGCTTGAGTGATGTGTATTACCGAGTGGGCCCAGAGATACCTCTCCGACAATTGGAGTGACAAATCCTAATCTTGGAATACGCCAACCCAAAAAGTACCTTTGGAGACACCTATAGAGCATCTTTATAATCACCGAGTTACGTTGTGACGTTTGGTAGCACACAAAGTGTTCCTCCGGTAAACAGGAGTTGCATAATCTCATAGTCATAGGAACATGTATAAGTCATGAAGAAATCAATAGCAACAAACTAAACGATCAAGTGCTAAGCTAAAGGAATGGGTCAAGTCAATCACATCATTCTCCTAATGATGTGATCATGTTAATCAAATGACAACTCTTTGTCTATGGTTAGGAAACATAACCATCCTTGATTCAACGAGCTAGTCAAGTAGAGGCATACTAGTGACACTCTACTTTATCTATGTATTCACACATGTATCATGTTTTTGGTTAATACAATTCTAGCATGAATAATAAACATTTATCATGATATAAGGAAAGAAATAATAACTTTATTATTGCCTCTAGGGCATATTTCCTTCAACTACTTCATCAACAACTCCATCATCACCACCTCCAAAGAAAGAGGCATAAACACATGGGTATGGGCATTCCCCTTGGCAACTGCCAAGCTTGGGGGAGGTGCCCCAGTGTCATATCACCATCACACCCTTATCTTTATCGTTTTTCTTAGTTTGATCCTTTTGGTTATATCTTGATCTAGTAGAATAAAGTTTTAGTGTGATCTAGCTTTGAGTTTTGCTTCGATCCTTATCTATGTAATTGAGTCCGTGAGTTATATATAATAAAGAGTAGTTTTGAGTTGAGGGCTTTTGTCTTCTTGCTACGATCTTGAGGGAATTAAATAAAAGAAAGAATAAAAAGATCATATATTGATCTTATGGAGAGTAATGACTCCACATATGAAGAGTATGATGAATAAAAGTTGTTGAGAGTTGACAACCATAGTTTTGGTCATTGCTGCAATTAATAGGAAGTAATAAAGAAAGAGAGGCTTCACATATAAATATACTATCTTGGACATCTTTTGTAATTGTGAGCACTCATTAAAATATGACATGCTAAAAAGTTAATGTTGGACAAGGAAGACAACATAATGGGTTATGTTTTCTTATATCCGAATAGAAGTTATATTGTCATGGATCATCCAACATGTTGAGCTTGCCTTCCCCTCTCATGCTAGCCAAATTCTTTGCACCAAGTAGAGATACTACTTGTGTTTCCAAACATACCTTAAACCAGTTTCTGCCATGAGAGTCCACCATACCTACCTATGGATTGAGTAAGATCCTTCAAGTAAGTTGTCATCGGTGCAAGCAATAAAAATTTCTCTCTAATATGCATGATCTATTAGTGTGAAGAAAATAAGCTTTATACGAACTTGTGATATGGAAGAAATAAAAGCAATGGACTGGATAATAAAGGTCTTTATCACAAGCGGCAATATAAAGTGACATTCTTTTGCACTAAGATTTTGTGCATCCAACCATAAAAGCGCTTGACAACCTATGCTTCCCTCTGCGAAGGGCCTATCTTTTACCCTCATACAAGAGTCATGGTGATCTTCACCTTTCCATTTTACACTTTTTCATTTGGCAAGCACTATGTGCTGGAGAGATCCCGATATGTATATCCACTCGGATGTAGGTTATCATAAAGTATTACTGTTGACATTACCCTTGAGGTAAAAGGTTGGGAGGCAAAACTATAAGCCCCTATCTTTCTATGTGTCCTATTGAAACTTTGAACCCATAAATATCGCATGAGTGTCAGCAATTGTGAAAGATTAAATGATAGTTGAATAT
Organism: Triticum urartu; assembly: GCF_003073215.2. NCBI lineage: Eukaryota > Viridiplantae > Streptophyta > Magnoliopsida > Poales > Poaceae > Triticum > Triticum urartu. The sequence goes on along the minus strand of NC_053026.1, from coordinate 172,310,745 downwards.
GTGGACTTGCTGAAAAGCTCTTATATTGACTCTTTCCAATGTTATGATAATTTGCAATTGCTCCAATGACTAAGATCATAGTTTTTTAGTTTTCAATAAAGTTTATGATTCATACTTTACCTTGTGAATGAATTGTTACTTTAGCATAAGAAATTATATGGCAATATATGTTGTTGTTCTAAAGATGATCATGATGCCCTCATGTCCATATTTTATTTTATTGACACCTCTATCTCTAAACATGTGGACATATTTTTTGATATCGGCTTTCGCTTGAGGACATGTGCCCATTTTGCATCATGCTTTTATATGCATATTTATTGCATTATGGGCTGTTATTACACATTATATCACAATACTTATGCCTTTTCTCTCTTATTTTATAAGGTTTACATGAAGAGGGAGAATGCCGGCAGCTGGAATTCTGGACTCGAAAAGGAGAAAATATTATAGACCTATTCTGCACAACTCCAAAAGTCCTGAAACTTCACGAGGAATCTTTTTGGAATATATTAAAAATATTGGTCGAAGAAAATACCAGAGGGGGGCCACCAGCTAGCCACAAGGGTGGAGGGCACGCCTTACACCCCTGGGTGTGCCCCCCATCCTTGTGGGCCCCCTGGCATGCCTCCGACGCCCACCTTCTGCTATATGGTGTGTTTTGACCTGGAAAAAAATCAGAAGGAAGCTTTCAGGATGAAGCGTCGCTGTCTCGAGGCGGAACTCGGGCAGAACCAATCTAGGGCTCCGGTGGAGCTGTTCTGCCGAGGAAATTTCCCTCCAGGACGGGGAAATCGAAGCCATCATCATCACCAACGATCCTCTCATCGAGAGGAGGTCAATCTCCATCAACATCTTCACCAGCACCATCTCCTCTCAAACCCTTGTTCATCTCTTGCATCCGATCTCTGTCTCAAAACCTCAGAGTGGTACCTGTGGGTTGCTAGTAGTGTTGATTACTCATTGTAGTTGATGCTTGTTGGTTTATCCGGTGGAAGATTATATTTCCAGATCCTTAATGATAATTAATACTCCTCCGATCTTGATCATAAATATGCTTTGTGAGTAGTTACGTTTGTTCCTGAGGACATGGGAGAAGTCTTGTTATAAGTAATCATGCGAATTTGGTATTCGTTCGATATTTTGATGATATGTATGTTGTCTCTCCTCTAGTGGTGTCATGTGAATGTCGACTACATGACACTTCACCATTATTTGGCCCTAGGGGAAGGCATTGGGAAGTAATAAGTAGATGATGGGTTGCTAGAGTGACAGAAGCTTAAACCCTAGTTTATGCGTTGCTTCGTAAGGGGCTGATTTGGATCCATATGTTTCATGCTATGGTTAGGTTTACCTTAATTCTTCTTTCGTAGTTGCGGATGCTTGCGAGAGGGGTTAATCATAATTGGGAGGCTTGTCCAAGGAAGGGCAGCACCCAAGCACCAGTCCACCCACATATCAAATTATCAAAGTAACGAACACGAATCATATGAGCATGATGAAAACTAGCTTGACAACAATTCCCATGTGTCCTCGGGAGCGTTTTGCTTTATATGTCCAGGCTTGTCCTTTGCTACAAAAAGGATTGGGCCACCTTTCTGCACCTTAGTTACTTTTGTTACTTGTTACCTGTTACGATTTACCTTATCACAAAACTATCTGTTACCGATAATTTCAGTGTTTGCAGAGAATACCTTGCTGAAAACCGCTTGTCATTTCCTTCTGCTCCTCGTTGGGTTCGACACTATTACTTATCGAAAGGACTACGATAGATACCCTATACTTGTGGGTCATCATCCCCTTAGTATTTTGTGCCTAATTTTGACCATAGATTTAACTAAAATATTAATAATGCATGTCACCAAAAATTGTATCATTGGATTCGTATTTGAACATAGTTTACAATGATATTATTTTTGGTTACATGCATTAACATTTTATTAGTTAAATCAAAGGTCAAAACTTGGCGCAAAATGCAAAGGGGACTATTAAACAAGTAAACAACAAAGTTCTCTCTTTTTGCCCCAACTTGGTCTCGGTGAGATGACTATACTGCACCAGCACAAAGGGAGGGCCGACGAGTAGATGGCCAACACACACATGAATGCAACACAGTTTGCACTTCTCATATAAAGGCTCCCCGCTAGTCCAATCTATGAAATCCTACACACCTACGCACCCTAACCAAGGGCAAGAGTGATCACTCCAATCGCAAGATCAGTTGACTAGAAGCTAGACCCATGGAGGCGATGAGCGCGAGCATCAACCGGCTGTGCCAGATGGTCCACGATGCGGCCCTGCGGCCCAGCACCGAGGAATGTCTCCAGGCCGTGCTTGAGGCCGCCAGGTTGAGAGGCCTCTTGGACAACAGCTTCGTCTCCTTGTTTGACAAGGTCCTCATCGTCTTCCTCGACAAGTTCACAATCGTCAAGAAGCTCGCAGGCGACCTTGACGTACGCCTCCAGCCCACTTGCCAAGGCTCTGTGATGCCCGCCACCCTCAACGACCTCTATGGTGACAATCTCTTCGACGCACTTGTGACCCTGTGATTACCCGCCGTCGCACTAGAGAATGTCCACCTCGAGGTCGCGCTCGCCGCGCAGCACTTGGCACAACAAGACACCATCGACATAATCACCCACGACTATGCGCAAATCTTCCACAAGGACTACTACGTGCAAGAGGGGGATGATAGGATGCTGGCCTTCTTGGACCATAGGGCAACCTTGGACGGCATTTTTCAGAAGCATGTTGAGCTCGCTGCCAACGCCGCTACTCCTCACACGCCGGTTGGTGACCCGGTGCACTAGGGCGTGAGGATGTCGTTGATGGATCCGTATGTATCTTTATCTTTTCGTCAATTCCATGTAGTAGTATATTGTACTAGTAATTATCTTAACTTCCGCATCAACATCATAATTTTCGTACTTACTCCATGCATGAACCGCGCCAGAACCAAACCTCTCATTACACTAGGGAAAATCGTCATTTCTATCTATCGATCGCGCCATGGAGCAGAACCAAATTTTACAAGTTACAAGTTCAAAAGGAAAAGCCTGCCTTGTTCGCGTCGCACCCCCACACGGTTGGTCCGACATGCCGCTCAAGGGGGAATGCGTGCTGTGTTGCATTTTCACTTACAAGTGGGACCGTAGTTGACTATCGGCAACACCCACCCCGCCCACCGCGCGATTGCCGAGTTAGAGAAAACAAGATGGAGAAGAGATAGTTGTAGCACGGACTCCAAATCTTCTCCACATTTAGACTAGAGGACTAGGAAACACGGCAAGCTGTGTGCCTACATCATACGTGGCCACCTCACGCTATAAAACACCCACGATGCGGCTATATCTCCCACATGTCGGAGCATGACTTAGAGGCATAACCGCATAGTAGGCATGTCGCAAGAGGGGTAATCTTTACACATCCCATGTACTGAATAAGAAAGGGGTAAAGAGTTGGCTTACAATCGCCACTTCACACAATACATAAATATAGCGTTACATCATCCAGAATACAATCAAGGTCCAACTACGGAACCAAATAAGGAAAGACAACCCCAAATGCTAGATCCCCGATTGCCCCGACTGGGCTCCACTACTGATCGACTGGAAACGAAACAACACAACGAACACGAGCTTCCTCGAGCTCTCGCTTGAGCTAGGTTGCGTCACCTGCACTGGTATCATCGGCACCTGCAACTGTTTGGAAGTAATCTGTGTGTCACGGGGACTCATCAATCTCACACCCTCACGATCAAGACTATTTAAGCTTAAGGAGGTAGGAAAAGGTAGTGAGGTGGAGCTGGAGCAAGCACTAGCATATATGGTGGCTAACTTAGGCAAATGAGAGTGAGAAGAGAAGCAAAACACGGTCGAGAAGCTATAATGATCAAGAAGTGATCCTGAAAACTACTTACGTTCAAGCATAACACGAGACGTGTTCTCTTCCCGGACTCCACCGAAAAGAGACCATCACGGCTACACACGCGGTTGATTCATTTTAAATTAAGTTAAGTGTCAGGTTTTCTACAATCGGATATTAACAAATTCCCATCTGCCCATAACCGCGGGCACGGCTTTCAAAAGTTCAAAACCCTGCAGGGGTGTCCCAACTTATCCCAACACAAGCTCTCACGGTCAACGAAGGATATTCCTTCTCCCAGGAAGACCCGATCAGACTCAGAATCCCGGTTACAAGTCATTTCGACAATGGTAAAACAAGACCAGCAAAGCCGCCCGATGTGCCGACATCCTGATAGGAGCTGCACATATCTCGTTCTCAGGGCAACACCGGATGAGACATCCTACAAGTAAAACCAAACCTCAAGTTTCCCCGAGGTGGCCCCGCAGTCTACTCGGTTCAGACCAACACTTAGACAAGCACTAGCCCGGGGGGGGGTTAAAATAAAGATGACCCTTGAGTCTGCAGAACCCAAGGGAAGGTGATAGGTTGTTAGGAAAATGTAAAACCAAGGTTGGGCCTTGCTGGAGGAGTTTTATGCAAAGCAAACTGTCAAGGGGTTCCCATTATAACCCAACCGCGCAAGGAACGCAAAATCAAGGAACATAACAACGGTATGACGGAAACTAGGGCGGCAAGAGTGGAACAAAACACCAGGCATAAGGTTGAGCCTTCCACCCTTTACCAAGTGTATAGGTGCATTAATTAAAATAAGAGATATTGTGATATCCCAACAAATATCCATGTTCCAACAAGGAACAAACTCCATCTTCACTTGCAACTAGCAATGCTATAAGAGGGGCTGAGCAAAGCGGTAACATAGCCAAACAACGATTTGCTAGGAAAGGTGGGTTAGAGGCTTGACATGGCAATATGGGAGGCATGATATAGCAAGTGGTAGGTATCACGGCATAGCAAAAGAGCGAGCAACTAGCAAGCAAAGATAGAAGTGATTTCGAGGGTATGGTCATCTTGCCTACAAAGTTCTCCGAGTTGACGAAAGCCTGATCCTCGTAAGCGTACTCAACGGGTTCCTCGATCACGACCTCGTCTCCCGGCACTACCCAAGGCAAGAACAAAAGCAAAGGAAAACACAATCAACCACGGTGCAATGCGCAAGCAACATGATGCGAAACATGGCATGCTATGTGGGCTGTGATATGCAATGCATATGCCTGCTCCGGAAGGAAAAGATTGAACCAGGCCTCAACTTGGCAAACCAAGTGTGCCGCTAGAAAGATGAGTTGATTTCAGTCCAAAACAATATAAAGATCACTGGAATCGGGTGCACGGCTTCCAAGTGGCAAGCAAAACAATAATGGCACAATTTTGCGATTAACAACACGATGCCATCTAGAATGCAACAAGAAACTAAGCTACTGCACTCCAACATAGCAACAAAGCACATGCCAGTGATCTACTCAAGATGCTTGACAAAAGATGAACACCGAGCTATGGCTAAATCACAAAATAGCAGGTTCAAACAAGCATGGAAAAAGTGCAAAAGATATCAGCATCACAGACTTAGTGAAAATATCAACATGCCAGGAATTAACATCAGGAAGCAATGTTTAGAGCAAGCTAACAGCATGCTACAGGAACATATCGTAGCAAAACAAGGCATGGAATGAATCTACTCCAAGCATAGAACAAAAGTCCTTTACTGACCATAAGACAAAAGGGCACAGAAAATATGATGGCACCATGTAAACATAGCAAGTTTCGTTAACAGATTCAGACTTAGCAGAAAACTAGGCAAGGCATAAACAGAGTTATGAAGTCATCTTTGCGAGCTCGATTCACTCAACACAAGGCATTGAATGACAAGATAAGCATAAAACTAGCAAGAAGACATGATCATGAAGCTAACCAAAGCAAGAACAAGCTCTTAGCATGCATGGATTCAATTACAACAACCTTGGCAAAATTGATTAACATGTAAAGAATCTGCCAGGAACATTTTATAGCCAAAGTAGAGCAAGATTCAGTCATTCTAGGGCACTCCATCAATGCAAAAAGGGGCATGGATGGATAGGGCACAACCATATTCCCAAATCATCCTTACTGAACATACTCAAAAGAAGCATGGATCTCACTGTAGCAACATGAATACATGTCATTAAAATAACAGCTGGGAAATGACTTAGTGAAATTCTAAGTCTCCGAAATCAGCAATATCACAAGAGCTACTTTGCATGCTTGTGCTAGTCATCACATTTATCACAAAAATACATGGCATACACCCTTGTAAAGATGGCATGGCATAGCCCAAAACACATGTAGAGCTCATGCCCATATGCAACACACAACAAATGTGGCAAAATGACAAAACATCATAAACTGCTAAGTAACAGGAACTAACATTTTATAGCACTCTTGCATCAACAATTTGGGCATCAAGATGGACTCAAACAAGCATGGCACAATGGAACAAAATGAAGGCACATCACGATGAACATTTTGATATATCATGCATGCAAAATGGATCAGTACACATGAAGTTATGGCATGCTGAACAGAGCAATAAAACATCACAGATCTGGGACTTAGTGGAAAATTAGACCTCAGAAAGTCAACGGGACGAGGACGTGCGAGACGAGGAGATCCAGGACGTGGGCGCGGTGTTTGGATCGATGCGTTGGTGGATCTGGTCCCGATCCTTCTCCGGTGAGGTGCGGAACTTCGGCGACCGGTGAGGAGGGCCGCGGAGGACGGCGCGGGGGCGGCGGCGTTCAGGGCGCGCGGGGCGGCGAGGAACCGAGGCGGCGCGGCGCGGCACTTGGGGTGGCGCGCGGCGGCGCATCTACGAGGCGGTGGCGGCGAAGGGTGGCGAGGCGGCGGCGTTGACCGGCGAGGCAGCGGTGGCACGCTGGCACACTGCGGCGGCGGAGTGCGGCTCCGCGGGGCGCGGGAGCCCGCGGGAGGCGGCGGGGGAGATCCGGGCCAGGCGGGCCCGCGACGGGCCGCGGCGGGCTGGCGGCGACGCGCGGTGGTCGGGCCACGGCGGCGGGGTGACATCACGCGATCCGATTGGACGAGGGGGTGGAGGCGGACATGTCCGGCAGCAGGGCGGACATGTCCGGCGCGCGGAGGAGGAAGATCTAGGGTTTGCACCGCGAAATTTCGGGGGAACGCACATATTTATAGGTAGAGGGAGGTAGGGGAGTCCAAATGAGGTGCGGTTTTCGGCCACGCGATCGTGATCGAACAGCCGAGAGGATGGAGGGGGTTTGGATGGGTTTGTGGGCTGCTATGGAGGGGTGTTGGGCTGCAACACACACGACGCCTTTACGGTTCCCTAGTTAACTGTTGGAGTATCAAACGAACTCCAAATGACACGAAACTTGACATGCGGTCTACCGGTGGTGTACCAAGGCCGCTAGACAAATCTCGGTCCATTCCAAGAGAGTTAAACACACGCACACAAAAAGAGGCAAAAGGGGGCGCCGAAAGACATAGGAGTGTCGGATTGAAAAACGGACAATGGGGAAAATGCTCGGATGCATGCGACGAACACGTATAAAAATGAGATGCACATGATGACGTGATATGAAATGCATGACACGAACAAAAGCAAAACGAAGACAAAAACCCTACCACGATGGAAATATCGTATCGCATCTCCGGAAAAGGCAAGAGTCGTAGTTACAAATATGTAAAGTTGTATCCGGGGCGTTACAACACTCCACCACTACGAGAGGATCTCGTCCCGAGATCTAGGATGGCACCGGGGAAACGAAAGAGGAAGGGGAAGAGGTAAAACTACGTTGCTTCTTTGACAAACGAGTGAAACCAAAGAACCTTGAGAGGTTGAACAACTTGAAAGATAGAAAACAACGAAGATGAACAACGTTGAAAAACACTCCGTTATAAAAGAGGAACAAGGAAGAACAAATTCCGACAGCACTCCGGTTGAAAAGAGATGCAAGACTTGATAAGGGGAAAAGAACTTGAGCAGAGGGCACAACATTCCGGTTAAATGGATAAGCAAAGGAAATAAGATGATCTTTGGAAAAACAAGATGATTAGTCGAAGAGAGCAACATCACAATGCCTCCGGAAGAAATTAAAGAATGGAATGGAATGAATGAAGGGAAACAAGATCTTGAGAGAGTACGCTTACAAAAAATGCTAGAACGGAGTTGTTGGATTACCAACAATGAAAGGATAAGCTTGATATGGGCTTATGGAATACATCTCAAAATTATGAGGTGACAACCTGCCACAAACGGAAATAATTGCTTGCTTCAGATCGATGAGGAGATGAAAAACTTCATCCGTTGATGGGATAGGAGAAAAACTTGGATCATTGATAGACACCACAACAAGCAACATCCTTAGGGAAGGCTTTAGGTGAAATATAACCCAAGATAACTCCAATGAAGAGGTTGACGGGTTGCAAAGCATCTCTTGAACAAAGAGAAAATGATGGGTTTAAAATATCTCATTCTTAACAACTTGTGAATCATGAAACATGAAAGAAATTTGTCAAGAATGGCATATCACCATCCCAAAAGATAAGGTAGAAAGAATTGCACTTTGGAATGCAAGATGAAAAATACTTGAGCTCCTTTGAAAAGAATCTCGATGAACACTTCGAGAAGGAATTAAATCCTTGATGAACCATCATGTAGAGCCTCCATGAAGAACTCCGGTAACAAAAGGATGACCAAACGAAAGGAAAGAGAAGTTGAAAAACACAAGGTGAAGCCTTGCGATGATTTAGATGGAGCTTCGCGACGAGATAATGCGGAAAAACATGGAACTCCGGAAAAGAAAGATGAACAAAAGAAATCAAGAATTTTGATGAACCTTCAGAATAAGGAATTAATCACTTGGATGAAACAATAATAAGAATTACGTTATGCGTATCCTTCACCAATTTAAATTGATGACAAGCAACGGATTTGGCATACTACTTATTGTCGTTGAAAAAGGATTAAGATAGATATAGCGCCAACTTGAGAAGGTCTTCAACGAACCACCGGTAGGGTTGGAAAGAATGAATGAATCAATAAGATACCAAGAGAAGAGGAATCTTGAATGAACCACCGTAAGAATTGAAAATGAATGAAGAAAAGATAAAGAAACACCGGGAAGAATTAACAAATGAATGAAGATGCTTGAGAGAATTTAGATACATGAGAACGAATAGATCACGAGCTGATTAGAGAATATTTGAATGATGCACCGGTAATATTTGGAGCACAATAGTTGAAAGCTAAGGATGAATAACTCTGAGATGATGAGCTCCGGAGAATCGAACTAAAAAGACTCCTAAATTGCTTCAGATGGGTAAAAGAATTCTCACAATCGAAAAAAATTATGAGAGGATGGCACTAAGCTTGAATCATGAATCTACACGAGAACAGAGCAAGATTTAAGAGAAACTCTTCTTCCGTCTTCAAAATTCGGGAATAACGGCGAGAAAACACCACCATGAATTATAGAGGCACTCCGGAATGAAGAATAGAAAGGTTGAACCAACGATGAAAAGAATTTGAAAGATCTTAGAGAAGGACATTTGACTGATTGTATTTCATTCTTACGTCAACTTTGAAATGAATTTGAGAATAGCTCCAGGAAAAATTAGAAGACTCAGGTAAGATCCTGGAGAAGACCTGTGAGTTAGGGCCCACTCAAAAGATACACCATAGAACGATTTAAAAGAGAGAATGCACCAGTTGAATTAAATGGCTTGAATGAGATAACATCCTCCAAATAACTTGAATGGATCAAGAATGTAACCGTGAATCTTCTGAGATATCCTCGGCACTCTGGAACAATTGAATAGCGAGAAGTGGAAGATTAAGAGGTGCACTGGCATGAGAAAACATTTGAAACGAGGAAAGGATATGATCAACAAAGCTTGACTTGAATCCACCAGAGAAGAAAAAGAATGAATAATGATGACCTTGAAGCTCCTTTAGTATCTTCCTGAGACTCACCGGATAAGGATATTAACGGAAAAGAATGAAGAAACTTCACATAAATAAAATTGATACTTGAATAAGAAATCTGGGTCCTTGAAGAAAATAAGGTGGGAGGGCGAGAATAACAAAGATAACTTGGGGACGGATGAAATGAACAACGTTGGGAAAAACTAAGGCGTGATCTTGCGGATGCTGAAAATGATCGGATCCACTTGGAGAGAAAACATGCCGGTTGGAAAAGAATAGGCATGAACATCTCGATTATCACGAAGGATTAGTATTCACATAGAAATATGAGAATACCACTTAGGAAAAGTTATGGAATCAACATTTGACTTCGAAGCAACTCGAATACCACAACTGAAAACAAAACAAAGGATTGGCTTGCAGAATAAGTTGGAAACAAACATATGACAGATCCCATATCGTTTCATGTGTCTGTTGGAAAGATATTCTAGGAGCTACTTGAATTCCCACTTATAAACTCCCGAAACTTTTTGGTTATGCAATCAGGTGTTGGGGATACAGGGGAAGCATAATATCTCACCCAAAACTAACAATTCCTACATCCAACTATATCCATCCTTCAACACATAACCAAGAAACCTTCGGAAATCATTTACCTCAACCTTCGAAAAGCATCCGTTATACGAGTTATGGAAATACTCCTGAACTCCCGGCCCAGTACTGGGTGGCGTCGAGGTTATCTCACCAACAACTGCATAAAGGAGATTTTCGATGTCGGCGAACTCAGGTATTCCAGAACTTCAATGATAAAATTGTGACGACAACACCTCGGAGCTCAACTCCCCGGGAGACTGCCACAACCCCTAAATGTCAGGAGGCACTAAGAACAATGTTCTCGTCACAAAACCATCGGATCAATTCCAAGATACCCGCATGATCCTAAATTTTTTTCGTGAAATTTGAGAAGAGAAGAGTCAAAACTCTACGTCAGGAGGCCTCACCAGAGCGACGAAGGGACTGAGGAGTAAAAATAATCCTACTCTCCGATATATATAATCCTATAAGACTTAAAACATTTTGTTCTAGACTCAACAACGTCAGCGATTCGATCAAGCAGGGGGCTCCTAAGTCAGGGATGGCTCTGATTACCAACTTGAAACACCCACGATGCGGCTATATCTCCCATGTGTCGGAGCACGACTTAGAGGCATAACCGCATAGTAGGCATGTCGCAAGAGGGGTAATCTTTACACATCGCATGTACTGAATAAGAAAGGGGTAAAGAGTTGGCTTACAATCGCCACTTCACACAATACATAAATATAGCATTACATCATCCAGAATACAATCAAGGTCCGACTATGGAACCAAATAAAGAAAGACAACCCCAAATGCTATATCCCCGATTTCCCTGACTAGGCTCCACTACTGATCGACTAGAAACGAAACAACACAACGAACACGAGCTTCCTCGACCTCCCGCTTGAGCTAGGTTGCGTTACCTGCACTGGTATCATCGACACCTGCAACTGTTTGGAAGTAATCTGTGAGTTACGGGGACAGCAATCTCACACCCTCACGATCAAGACTATATAAGCTTAAGGGGTAGGAAAAGGTAGTGAGGTGGAGCAGCAGCAAGCACTAGCATATATGGTTGCTAACTTACACAAATGAGTACGAGAAGAGAAGCAAAACACGGTCGAGAACCTATAATGATCAAGAAGTGATCCTGAAAACTACTTACGTTCAAGAATAACACGAGACTGTGTTCTCTTCCCTGACTCCGCCAAAAAGAGACCATCAAGGCTACACACGTGGTTGATTCATTTTAAATTAAGTTAAGTGTCAGGTTTTCTACAACCGGATATTAACAAGTTCCCATCTGCCCATAACCGCGAGCACGACTTTCGAAAGTTCAAAACCCCGCAGGGGTGTCCCAACTTAGCCCATCACAAGCTCTCACGGTCAACGAAGGATATTCCTTCTCCCAGGAAGACCCGACCAGACTCGGAATCCCGGTTACAAGACATTTCAACAATCATAAAACAAGACCAGCAAAGCTGCCCGAAGTGCCGACATCCTGAAAGGAGCTGAACATATCTCGTTCTCAGGGCAACACCAGATGAGACATCCTACAAGTAAAACCAAACCTCAAGTTTCCCCGAGGTGGCCCCGCAGTCTACTCGGTTCGGACTAACACTTAGACAAGGAGGGGGGTTTAACATAAAGATGACCCTTGAGTCTGCAGAACCCAAGGGAAGGTGATAGGTTGTTAGGAAAATGTAAAACCAAGGTTGGGCCTTGCTGGAGGAGTTTTATTCCAAGCGAACTGTCAAGGGGTTCCCATTATAACCCAACCGCCTAAGGAACGCAAAATCAAGGAACATAACACTGGTATGACGGAAACTAGGGCGGCAAGAGTGGAACAAAACACCAGGCATAAGGCCGAGCCTTCCACCCTTTACCAAGTATATAGGTGCATTAATTAAAATAAGAGATATTGTGATATCCCAAAAAATATCCATGTTCCAACAAGGAACAAACTCCATCTTCACCTGCAACTAGCAACACTATAAGAGGGGCTGAGCAAAGCGGTAACATAGCCAAACAACGATTTGCTAGGAAAGGTGGGTTAGAGGCTTGACATGGCAATATGGGAGGCATGATATAGCAAGTGGTAGGTATCGCGGCATAGCAAAAGAGCGAGAAACTAGCAAGGAAAGATAGAACTGATTTTGAGGGTATGGTCATCTTGCCTACAAAGTTCTCCGAGTTGATGAAAGCCTGATCCTCGTAAGCGTACTCAACAGGTTCCTCGATCACGAACTCGTCTCCTGGCTCTACCCAAGGCAAGCACACAAGCAAAGGAAAACACAATCAACCATGGTGCAATGCGCAAGCAACATGATGCAAAACATGGCATGATATAAGGGATGTGATATGCAATGCATATGCCTGCTCTGGAAGGAAAAGATTGAACCAGGCCACAACTTGGCAAACCAAGTGTGCCGCTGGAAATATGAGTTGATTTCGGTCGAAAACGATATAAAGATCACTGGAATCGGATGCACGGTTTGCAAATGGCAAGCAAAACAATAATGGCACAATTCTGCGATTAACATCACGATGCCATCTAGAATGCAACAAGAAACTAAGCTACTACACTCCAACATAGCAACAAAGCACATGGAAGTGATCTACTAAAGATGCTAGACAAAAGATGAACACTGAGCTACGGCTAAATCACAAAAGAGCAGGTTCAAACAAGCATAGCAAAAGTGCAAAAGATATCAGCATCACAGACTTAGTGAAAATATCAACATGCCAGGAATTAACATCAGGAAGCAATGTTTAGAGCAAGCTAACAACATGCTATAGGAACATATCATAGCAAAACAAGGCATGATATGAATCTACTCAAAGCATGGAACAAAAGTCCATTACTGACCATAAGCCAAAAGGGCACAGAAAATATGATGGCACCCATGTAAACATAGCAAGTTTCGTTAACAGATTCAGACTTAGCAGAAAACTGGGCAAGGCATAAACAGAGTTATGAAGGCATCTTTGCGAGCTCGATTTACTCAACACAAGGCATTGAGTGACAAGATAAGCATAAAACCAGCAAGAAGACATGATCATGAAGCTAACCAAAGCAAGAACAAGCTCTTAGCATGCATGGATTCAATTACAACAACCTTGGCAAAATTGATTAACATGTAAACAATCTGCCAGGAACATTTTATAGCAAAAGTAGAGCAAGATTCAGTCATGCTAGGGCACTCCATAAATGCAAACAGGGGCATCGATGGATAGAGAACAACCATATTCCCAAATCATCCTTACTGAACATACTCAAAAGAAGCATGGATCTCACTGTAGCAACATGAATACATGGCACAAAAATAACAACAGGGAAATGACTTGTGCTAGTCACCACATTGATCACAAAAATACATGGCATACACCCCTGTAAAGATGGCATGGCATAGCCCAAAACACATGTGGAGCTCATGCCCATATGCAGCACACAACAAATGTGGCAAAAATGACAAAACGTCATAAACTACTAAGTAACAGGAACTAACATTTTATAGCACTCTTGCATCAACAATTTGGGCATCAAGATGGACTCAAACAAGCATGGCACAATGGAGCAAAATGAAGAGCAGATCATGATGAACATTTTGATATATCATGCATGCATAACGGAGCAGTACACATGAAGTTATGGCATGATGAACGGAGCAATAAAACATCACAGATCTGGGACTTAGTGGAAAATTAGACCTCCAAAAGTCAACGGGATGAGGACGTGCGGGACGAGGAGATCCAGGACGTGGGCGCGGTGTTTGGATCGGTGCGTTGGTGGATCTGGTCCCGATCCTTCTCCGACGAGGCGCGGAACTCTGGCGGCCGGCGAGGAGGGGCCGCGGACGACGGCGCGGGGGCGACAGCGTTCTGGGGCGCGCGGGGCGGCGAGGAACCGAGGCGGCGTGACGCGACGCTTGGGGTTGCACGCGGGGGCGCATCTGTGAGGCGGCGGCGGCGTTGACCGGCGAGGCGGCGGTGGCGCGCCGGCACACTGCGGCGGCGTGCAGCGCGCGGCTCCGTGGGGCGCGGGAGCCTGCGGGAGGCGGCGGGGGAGATCCAGGCCGCGGCGGGCTGGCGGCGATGCGCGGTGGTCGGGCCACGGCGGCGGGGTGACGTGGCACGATCCGGTTGGACGAGAGGGCGGAGGCGGACATGTCCGGCGCGCGGAGGAGGAAGATCTAGGGTTTGCACCGCTAAATTTCGGGGGAAGGCACATATTTATAGCTAGAGGGAGGTAGGAGAGTCCAAATGAGGTGCGGTTTTCGGCCACACGATCGTGATCGAACGGCCGAGAGGATGGAGTGGGTTTGGATGGGTTTGTGGGCTTCTATGGAGGGGTGTTGGGCTGGAACACACATGAGGCCTTTATGGTTCTCCAGTTAACCGTTGGAGTATCAAACGAACTCCAAATGACACGAAACTTGACAGGCGGTCTACCGGTGGTGTACCAAGGCCACTTGGCAAATCTCGGTCCATTCCGAGAAAGTTTAACACCCGCACACGAAAAGAGGCAAAAGGGGGCGCCGAAAGACATAGGAGTGTCGGATTGCAAAACGGATAACGAGGAAAATGGTCGGATGCATGCAACGAACACATATGCAAATGAGTTGCACATGATGACATGATATGAAATGCATGACACGAACAAAAGCAAAACAAAGACAAAAACCCAACCATGACGGAAATATCGTATCGCATCGCCGGAAAAGGCATCAGTCGGAGTTACAAATATGGAAAGTTGTATCCGGGGCGTTACACGCTATTACCAATTTCTCGGCCTCCGTGTGACACCTAGCTCTAGTTGATGCTATACTACTACTAGGACTAACTGTTGTACTAGCATACTATTAGGTTGGCTCTATGTGATGTGGCAACTTCATATAACCGGATGTTGGCTATACTACTACGGTACTCACACTATAGGATGTGACTCGAAAACCATTCATAAATTGAGTTTATCACATGCATATGCAAATGTACCATTCATTACATATAATAAGTCATCAACACACAACGACAATGAGGATACATGTTGGATAATAGATTATTTCCAACAAAACATTCTAGTAAATACTAAAGTTTTTATCACACAACAAATTTTTGGGGAATGCAGTAATTTCAAAAAATTCCTAAATGCACGCAAGATCTATCATGATGATGCATAGCAACAAGAGGGGAAGAGTGTTGTCCACGTACCCTCGTAGACCGTAAGCGGAAGCGTTATGATAACGCAGTTGATGTCGTCGAACGTCTTCACGATCCGACCGACCCTAGCACTGAAGGTACGGCAGCTCCGCGATCTGCACACATTCAGCTCGGTGACGTCCCACGAACTCTAGATCCAGCTGAGTGTTGAGGGAGAGCTTCATCAATCAAAAAAATTCCTAAAACACACGCAAGATCTATCATGGTGATGCATAGCAACGAGAAGGGAAGAGTGTTGTCCATGTACCCTCGTAGACCGTAAGCGGAAGCGTTATGATAACGCAGTTGATGTCGTCGAACGTCTTCATGATCCGACCGATCCTAGCACATATGCATATGCATCAAAATCCTCTTTAATTCCTGCTCGGATCATGAAATCCTCTGACGGCCATTCACAAGGCCGCACTTGAGCATCTCTTGGTGGTTCCTCGTCTGCATCGCGTATTGCGGGCCTGGGTCCTTGCTTCCTTGAAGAACCACCTTGGTGCATTTTCCTAAACATATTTCTTCCTCTGAAAAATTTCTGAAATTTTTAGTAACTTCAAAATAAAAGTGAACCTAACTCAACAATATTGATAGCAACTACTCCTACAAGTGCCTAGAGGCAATATCATGCATTAAAACTACTTTTGACCATATAAATTTGACATGCAAGCTCAAGAACAGGGTCACCTAAGAAGCAAAAAATTGCAATGAATAAAGCACTAGAACAAAAACTAACTGGACCAATGGAGGAGTCACATACCAGAGAACAATCCCCCAAAGCAGTTTTGTGAATGGAGCTTTGAGCAAGGGGATCAAAAATGGCAGCAAGATGAGCTAGAACTCGGGTTTGAGCTGGTTGGTGATTTTTTGGGAGGAAGAAGGAGTGTGTGGTAGCTGGAATAAGTGAAGGGGAGCCACCATGGGCCCACGAGGCAGGGGCGCACCCAGGGGTGTGGGCACGCCCTGGACCCTCGTGGCCAGGTGCTTGCTCCCCCTGGTGTGTTCTTAGTGCTAGATATTCTCAAATATTCTAGAAAAATCATATTTAATTTTCAGGGCATTTGGAGAACTTTTTTTGGGGGGTATTTTTCATTACATGGATAATTCAGAAAACAGACAGAATATACTATTTTGCTTTATTTAATATAAATAGCAGAAAGTAAAAATAGGGTATAGAGAGTTGTGTTTTCTAACTTCATCCATCTCATGCTCATCAAAAGGAAACCAATAACAAGGTTGATCAGGTCTTGTTAACAAAATCATTTCGAGTAACATGAAACCGGAGAAATTTTGAATAACACTCTATTACCTCAACGGGGATATGCACGTCCCCAATAATAAGAATATCATATTTCTTCTTGACAGTAGGTAGAGGAAATTCAAAACCTCCAAAAATAATCGATGGAATGTTTCCAATAGAGTTTATACTATGAACTTGAGGTTGTTTCCACGGAAAGTGTACCGTATGCTCATTACCATTAACATGAAAAGTGATATTGCCTTTGGTGCAATCAATAACAGCCCCTACGGTATTCAAAAAGGGTCTTCTAAGAATAATAGACATACCATCGTCCTCAGGAATATCAAAAATAACAAAGTCCGTTAAAATAGTAACGTTTGCAACCACAACAGGCACATCCTCACAAATACCGATAGGTATAGCAGTTGATTTATCAGCCATTTGCAAAGATATTTTAATAGGTGTAAATTTATTCAATTCAAGTCTACGATATAAAGAGAGAGGCATAACACTAACACCGGCTCCAAGATCACATAAAGCAGTTTTAAGATAGTTTCTTTTAATGGAGCATGGTATAGTGGGTACCCATGGATCTCCAAGATTCTTTGGTATTCCACCCTTAAAAGTATAATTAGCAAGCATGGTGGAAATTTCAGCTTCTGGTATCTTTCTTTTATTAGTAGCAATATCCTTCATGTACATAGCATAAGGATTCATTTTAAGCATATCAGTCAAATGCATATGCAAAAAGATAGGTCTAATCATTTCAGCAAAGCGCTCAAAATCCTCATCATCCTTTTTCTTGGATGGTTTAGGAGGAAAAGGCATGGGTTTCTGAACCCATGGTTCTCTTTCTTTACCGTGCTTCCTAGCAACAAAGTCTCTCTTATCATAACATTGATTCTTGGATTGTGGGTTATCAAGATCAACAGTAGGTTCAATGTCTACATCATTATCATTACTAGGTTGAGCATGAACATGAACATCGTTATTAACATTATCACTAGGTTCGTGTTCATTACCAGATTGTGTTTCAGCATCAGAAATAGAAATATCATTAGGATTCTCAGGTGTGTCTACAACAGGTTCACTAGAAGCATGCAAAGTCCTATCATTTTTCTTTTTCATCCTCTTAGAAGGACTAGGTGCATCAACATTAGTTCTCTGAGGATCTTGCTCAATTCTCTTAGGATGGCCCTCAGGATACAAAGGTTCCTGAGTAACTTTACCACCTCTAGTTGGAACTCTAACAACAAAGTCATTATTTTTACTATTCAATTCATTGAGCAAATCATTTTGAGCTTTAAGTACTTGTTCTACTTGAGTGGTAACCATAGAAGCATGTTTACTAATAAGTTTAAGTTCACCTTTAACACTAGCCATATAATTACTCAAGTGTTCAATCATATAAGCATTATGTTTCAGTTGTCGACCAACATAAGCATTGAAGTTTTCTTGTTTAACAATAAAATTATCAAACTCATCGAAGCATTGGCTAGCAGACTTATTACGAGGAATATCACCTTCATCAAATCTATAGAGAGAATTTACCTTTACTACCTGTGTCGGGTTATCAAGACCGTGTGTTTCTTCAATAGGTGATGAATTAAGACCATGTGTTTCTTCAATAGGAGGTAAATTCTTAACATGTTCAGCTTTTATACCTTTTTCTTTCATAGATTTATTTGCCTCTTGCATATCTTCAGGACTGAGAAATAGAATACCCCTTTTCTTCGGAGTTGGCTTAGGAGTTGGTTCAGGAAGTGTCCAATTATTTCCATTGGTCAACATATTATTCAATAGAATTTCAGCTTGATCAACTGTTCTTTCCCTGAAAACACAACCAGCACAACTATCCAAGTAATCTCTGGAAGCATCGGTTAGTCCATTATAAAAGATATCAAGTATTTCATTTTTCTTGAGAGGATGATCAGGCAAAGTATTAAGTAATTGGAGAAGCCTCCCCCAAGTTTGTGGGAGACTCTCTTCTTCAATTTGCACAAAATTATATATTTCACTTAAAGCAGCATGTTTCTTGTGAGCGGGGAAATATTTAGCAAAGAAGTAGTAAATCATATCTTGGGGACTACGCACACAGCCAGGATCAAGAAAATTAAACCATATCTTAGCATCACCCTTTAATGAGAATGGAAATAATTTAAGGATATAATAGTAGCGAGTTTTCTCATCATTAGTTAACAGGGTAGATATATCATTTAATTTAGTAAGATGTGCCACAATAGTTGCAGATTCATAGCCATAGAAAGGACCAGATTCAATCGAAGTAATTAACTCAGGATCGACAGAGAAATCATAATCCTTATCAGTAACAAAGATAGGTGAAGTAGCATAAGCAGGATCATATTTCATTCTAGCATTCAGAGTTTTTTCTTTAAGCTTAGCTAATCACTTCTATCATTGCAGGCAAGAAAGTCTCTAGCAGTTTCTTCATCCATAACATAACCCTCAGGAACAACAGGCAATTCATATCTAAGGGGAGAATCTTCGTCATCACTTTCATCAATATTATCAGTTTCAATAATTTCATTCTCTCTAGCCCTAGCAAGTTGTTCATCAAGAAATTCACCAAGTGGCACAGTAGTATCAAGCATAGAAGTAGTTTCATCATAAGTATCATGCAAAGCAGAAGGCGCATAATCAATAACATGCGACCTATCGGAATCAATAGCATGTGTAGGTGTCGAAAGCTTACTCAAAACAGAAGGTGAATCAAGTGCAGAGCTAGATGGAAGCTCCTTACCTCCCCTCGTAGTTGAGGGAAAAATCTTGGTTCTTTGATCTTTCAAGTTCTTCATAATGATAAGAAGCTATAAATCCCAAGTGACTCAAAGAATAGAGCTATGCTCCCCAGCAACGGCGCCATAAAATAGTCTTGATAACCCACAAGTATAGGGGATCGCAACAGTTTTCGAGGGTAGAGTATTCAACCCAAATTTATTGATTCGACACAAGGGGAGCCAAAGAATATTCTCAAGTATTAGCAGCTGAGTTGTCAATTCAACCACACCTGGAAACTTAATATCTACAGCAAAGTATTTAGTAGCAAAGTAATATGATAGTAGTGGTAACGGTAGAAAAAGTAATATTTTTGGTTTTATAGTGATCGTAACAGTAGCAGCGGAAAAGTAAATAAGTGAAGAACAATATATGAAAAGCTCGTAGGCAATGGATCGGTGATGGAGAATTATGTCGGATGCGATTATTCATGCAACAGTTATAACATAGGGTGACACAGAACTAGCTCCAATTCATCAATGTAATGTAGGCATGTATTCCAAATATAGTCATACTTGCTTATGGAAATGAACTTGCATGACATATTTTGTCCTACCCTCCCGTGGCAGCGGGGTCCTATTTGAAACTAAGGGATATTACGGTCTCCTTTTAATAGAGTATCGGACCAAAGCATTAACACATAGTGAATACATGAACTCCTCAAACTACGGTCATCACCGGGAGTGGTCCCGATTATTGTCACTTCGGGGTTGCCGGATCATAACACATAATAGGTGACTATAGACTTGCAAGATAGGATCAAGAAATCACATATATTCATGAAAACATAATAGGTTCAGATCTGAAATCATGGCACTCGGGCCCTAGTGACAAACATTAAGCATAGCAAAGTCATAGCAATATCAATCTCAGAACATAGTGGATACTAGGGATCAAACCCTAACAAAACTAACTTGATTACATGATAAATCTCATCCAACCCATCACCGTCCAGCAAGCCTACGATGGAATTACTCATGCACGACAGTGAGCATCATGAAATTGGTGATGGAGGAAGGTTGATGATGACGATGGCGACGGATTCCCCTCTCCGGAGCCCCTAACGGCCTCGAGATCAGCCCTCCGAAGAGAGTTTAGGGCTTGGCGGCAGCTCAGTATCGTAAAACGCGATGAATCCTTCTCTCTGATTTTTTTCTCCCCGAAAGTGAATATATGGAGTCAAGGTTGAGGTCGGTGGAGCGTCAGGGGGCCCACGAGGCAGGGGGGCGCGCCCCCCACCCTCGTGGACAGGTGGTGGCCCCCCTAATGTGGATCTTTCTTCCAATATTTTTTATGAATTCTAAAATAATTCTTCGTTGATTTTCAGGTCATTCCGAGAACTTTTATTTCTGCACAAAATTAACACCATGGCAATTCTGCTGAAAACAGCGTCAGTCCGGGTTCGTTCCATTCAAATCATGCAAGTTAGAGTCCAAAACAAGGGCAAAAGTGTTTGGAAAAGTAGATACGATGGAGACGTATCAGTCATCTTTCTACAACAACATACACATGCAAAATACTATCAGGTACTAAGTTCATGATAATTAAAGTTCAATTAATCAAATTACTTAAGAACTCCCACTTAGATAGACATCCCTCTAATCATCTAAGTGATCATGTGATCCATATCAACTAAACCATGTCCAATCATCACGTGAGATGGAGTAGTTTTCAATGGTGAACATCACTATGTTGATCATATCTACTATATGATTCACGCTCGACCTTTCAGTCTCAGTGTTCCGAGGCCATATCTGCATATGCTAGGCTTGTCAAGTTTAACCCGAGTATTCTGCGTGTGCAAAACTGGCTTGCACCCATTGTATTTGAACGTAGAGCTTATCACACCCAATCATCACGTGGTGTCTCGGCACGTCGAACTGTAGCAATGGTGCATACTCAGGGAGAACACTTGCACCTTGAAATTTAGTGAGAGATCATCTTATAGTGCTACCACCGAACTAAGCAAAACAAGATGTATAAAGGATAAACATCACATGCAATCAATATAAGTGATATGATATGACCATCATCATCTTGTGCCTAAGCACTGCTGAGTGTCGAGAGAGAGTTTCGTCAGCACGATGGCGTGATGACGGTGATGATGAAGCTATCGGAACAGGGCTTTGCCTAAGCACCGCTATGATATAGCCGAGGTGAATTATGGTGGAGGGGGGCACCGCACACGGCTAAGACAATTGTCAACTTGTGTGTCTATGGGGTACCCCCCTCCCCCGTATGCTTGGGGGACCTCCTAGGCTTCCTTCTCCTCTCTCCCACTATGGCCCAATAAGGCCCATATACCTCCGGGGGGGGGGGGTTCCGGTAACCTGCCGGTACTCCAGTAAATGCCCGAACTCATCTGGAACCATTCCGATGTCCAAACATAGTCATCCAATATATCGATCTTTACGTCTCGACCATTTCGAGACTCCTCGTCATGCCCGTGATCATATTCGGGATTCCGAACAACCTTGGTACATCAAAACACATAAACTCATAATACCGATTGTCACCGAACGTTAAGCGTGCGGACCCTACGGGTTCGAGAACTACGTAGACAAGACCGAGACACATCTCCGGTCAATAACCAATAGCGGAACCTAGATGATCATGTTGGTTCCTACATATTCTACGAAGATCTTTATCGGTCAAACTGCATAACAACATACGTTGTTCCCTTTGTCATCGGTATGTTACTTGCCCGAGATTCGATCGTCGGTATCATCATACCTAGTTCAATCTTGTTACCGGCAAGTCTCTTTACTCGTTCCGTAATCTACATCCCGTAACTAACTCATTAGTCACATTGCTTGCGAGGCTTATAGTGATGTGCATTACTGAGAGGGCCTAGAGATACGTCTCTAATACACGGAGTGACAAATCCTAATCTCGATCTATGCCAACTCAACAAACACCATCGGAGACACCTGTAGAACATCTTTATAGTCACCTAGTTACGTTGTGACGTTTGATAGCACACTAAGTGTTCCTCCGGTATTTGGGAGTTGCATAATCTCATAGTCATAGGAACATGTGTAAGTTATGGAGAAAGTAATAGCAGTAAACTAAACGATCATCGTGCTAAGCTAACAGATGGGTCAAGTCAATCACATCATTCTCTAATGATGTGATCCCGTTCATCAAATGACAACTCTTTTTCCATGGCTTGGAAACTTAACCATCTTTGATCAACGAGCTAGTCAAGTAGAGACATACTAGTGACACTCTGTTTTTCTATGTATCCACACATGTACTAAGTTTCCGGTTAATACAATTCTAGCATGAATAATAAACATTTATCATGATATAAGGAAATTTAAATAACAACTTTATTATTGCCTCTAGGGCATATTTTCTTCACAAATAACAAGCAATGAAATTAACTTCAGCTCAACCAATCCTTGGCATTGGAAACGCTTGCTTTGAACCATAAGTAAGCCTCTGGGAAGGGCCATCTATTGTCAGTATTGAGACCAATGCAGGACTCATCACCCAGGCTGAAGCGGCCTATATAAGGACGCATATTGTGATAGCCAGGGTAGGGAACCATAGCAATGTCTTATGTATAGATACAGTTGCTTCTCATAAATGACAGTAATGTTGTGCCAACAGCACCTGGATTGCCTTTCACCATCATTGAATAGTTTTGTCCAAGGAAGAGCGAGTTTTCTCCAAGACTATAAATACTGTACCAGGGAGAAGGTGCTGGCGCTAGCACACTAGTATCCATCCCGAATACCCTGCAACGGATGTTGGAATAGGTCCGAAGAGTGCGACCATGGTAGACAACACCTACTTCCTTAGTAACATCAATATTGCCCTGTATACATACAAGAAGAGGTGATCCATCGGAATAAGTTTCCAGGCGCCACTGAGTATGTGTAGGTCCTACTCGTCCTCATGCTCGTGATCATCACTGAGGGAGTCCTGGATTAGGGGGTGTTCGGATAGCCGGACTATACCTTCGGCCGGACTCCTGGACTATGAAGATACAAGATTGAAGACTTTGTCCCATGTCCGGAAGGGACTTTTCTTGGTGTGGAAGGCAATCTTGGCGATACGGGTATGTAGATCTCCTACCATTGTAACCGACTCTGTGTAACCCTAGCCCTCTCCGGTGTCTATATAAACCGGAGGGTTTTAGTCCGTAGGACGAACAACAATCATACCATAGGCTAGCTTCTAGGGTTTAGCCTCCTTGATCCAGTGGTAGATCTACTCTTGTACTACCCATATCATCAATATTAATCAAGCAGGACGTATGGTTTTACCTCCATCAAGAGGGCCCGAACCTGGGTAAAACATCGTGTCCCCTGCCTCCTGTTACCATCCGCCTAGACGCACAGTTCGGGACCCCCTACCCGAGATCCGCCAGTTTTGACACCGATGTTGGTGCTTTCATTGAGAGTTCCTCTGTGTCGTCACTTTTAGGCCCGATGGCTTCTCCGATCATCAATAGTGATGCAATCCAGGGTGAGACCTTTCTCCCCGGACAGATCTTCGTATTCGGCGGCTTTGCACTGCGGGCCAATTCACTTGGCCATCTGGAGCAGATCGAAAGCTACGCCCCTGGCCATCAGGTCAGATTTGGAAGTTGGAGCTACACGGCTGATGTCGGTGTCAAAACCGACGGATCTCGGGTAGGGGGTCCCAAACTGTGCGTCAAGGCCGGATGGTAATAGGAGACAAGGGACACGATGTTTTTACCCAGGTTCGGGCCCTCTCGATGGAGGTAATACCCTACTCCTGCTTGATTAATATTGATGATATGGGTAGTACAAGAGTAGATCTACCACGAGATCAAGGAGGCTAAACCCTAGAAGCTAGCCTATGGTATGATTGTTGTATATGGAGTTGATGTCCTACGGACTACAACCCTCCGGTTTATATAGACACCGGATAGGGTTAGGGTTACACAAAGTCGGTTACAATGGTAGGAGATCTTGAATATCCGCATTGCCAAGCTTGCCTTCCACGCCAAGGAAAGTCCCATCCGGACACGGGACGAAGTCTTCAATCTTGTATCTTCATAGTCCTGGAGTCCGTCTGAAGTTATAGTCCGGCTACTCGAACACCCCCTAATCCAGGACTCCCTCAGTAGCCCCTGAACCAGGCTTCAATGACGACGAGTCCGGCGCGCAGATTGTCTTCGGCATTGCAAGGCGGGTTCCTCCTCCAAGTCCTTCATAGAAGATCGTAAACACCAAGAGTAGTGTCCGGCTCTGCAAAATAAGTTTCCACATATTGCCATAGAGAGAATAATATTAACACAAATCAAATCTGCTGACGTATTCCGCAGTGCGTCATCACACTACGGCCAAGTCCTTTACTCGAATCGTTTTTACTTTTCCACCTTAGCACATTTTGCGAGGCGGTTTCCTTGGCATGTCTTGTCAAAGCAGAGATCGTGTACCCCTTTTACGGGATTCTCATCAATACGGACGTGGGTAACCCAACCGTGCCCGTTAGCACGTTTCCTCGATTAAAAACGAGTCCCGAATGGTTACGGGGAGGGCTCTTGGTATTCAACCTCTTATAAAGAGACCAAGGCCTTACTCCTTTTTTCAATCTCAAGCGAGTTCACCCGTCGCCTCGAGTTCCAACACCCTAGGCTCCAGATTCCAGGCGCTTCGGACCTTCGACAATGTTCGGTTCTGACCTTCAAGGCCGATGGACGCCCTCCTCCGTCACGGAGGAGGACGTACTAAAGTTGAGGGAGGCTAAGTTCCTAACCGGCGAAATTTCGCATAGGTTGCCTGCTCAAGGGCAGGTCATTCCACGTCCCCAGCCCGGTGAGAGCGTGGTGTTCATGTCTCACTTCCTTCGGGGGTTGGGCTTCCCAATGGATCCCTTTGTGAGGGGACTGCTTGTCTTATTACGGGCTGGAATTCCATGACTTAGCTCCGGAGTCCATCCTCCATATCTCCTTGTTTATTGTCGTGTGTGAAGCGTTCCTCCATGTTACCCCTCACTTCGGATTATGGCTCAAGACCTTCAAAGTGGAGACAAAGATGATCAAGGGATGGCACGCAGAGTGCGGAGGCGCTGTTATAAGCAAAAATGCTGATGCTCCATGGCCCGAGGGCTCTTTTCAAGAGGAGCTAGGCTTGTGGCAACGAGAGTGGTTTTATATCACCGCTCCCCGGAGCACCAAGTGGGTGGCGCCTCCTGCCTTTCGCTCGGGTCCCCCACCACAGCTAGCGTCATGGGTCAACAGAGGGTTAGATTGGGGTTTGCCTAAAGACGTGCCCTTGCTGCAGGGCCGCATTAAGGATCTCTTGGAAGGAGACCTCAGCCTGGTTAAGGTGACGCAGGTCATGCTGATTCGCCGAATATTGCCCGGCAAACGTCGCACCCTTCGCCTGTGGGAGTTTAATCCAGAGGGACCGCGAGCTCTCCAGAATTTCATGGGCGCAACGCCCGCGGAGATATATAAACTGTTCTTCAGAACACAAGAGATGTGTCCGGATTTAACCGAGGACGCAGGCCTAAGCTTCAATCGCCCGGATACTCAAGTAAGCAACCTTGTGCCCGGACCTTCTATCCATATAATTGTCATAAACTTGCCCTAAAAGAGCCGTCCTTTTAAATAGGAGTGGATAGCGAAGGCAAAGCTGATCAGGTGTCCGGCTCCCCTTCCCGAAACCAGGCCGGATCCCGTGCTGGTCAGGATGTTGGAGATAATGCCTTTGGAGGGAAGCAAGGGGGAGGACAAGGAAACTATGGCCTCCTCGAAGGAGGCTGCTCCGAACGGAGGAACCGACAATTCCTATCCTAAGGGGAAGAAGAGAGCCGCCTCTGACGACCTGGAAACCATGGCCTCGAAGCAGGGAAAAAAATCCTCGTCAGAGGGTCCGACGCCAGGGAATTCCTCGGCTGGACTACGCCCTCAAGGGGATCAGCCCTCCGGCGAGCCATAAGTAGAGAAGATTTTCCTTTTGAGGGATGAGGGAAATCCTTGATTTATATCCGAGAAGATTAACCGAATTTTTACCTTGTAGCTCAGACCTCAGCCCTTCTCAGCAGAGCTCGTCTTCGGGGGATATCCTTTCGGAGATGATGGAGAGCGGGACGCCTCCCCCTGCCATGCCGCCTAGCGAGGCGGGCGACCCTGAGGTGTCATCGCGGAGGGTTTCTCTGAATCCGGCAGGGGCGGAAGATAGCTATGTGGGCCCCCGAGGTTCTCTGCGTCCGACCTTCGAAAGAGGTCGTGGGACAAGTCCGGCACCGTCTGGTGCTCGGCCGGAGGAGCTAAAGATTCTGCTGGGGCGAGCTTCTATCTCGGAGGAGCACCGTGCATTGATGGGCACGTGATTGAAAGGATCTCATCCGCAGAGAGTGGATTGCACGAGGCCGTTAAAAGTTTACTGACGGGTTTTGAGGTACATTAGATAATGTACACTTTTGTCAGTTGCGCATGAATAAGATGCACCCTGTGTAGATAGTAGCCCCTGAGACTCTGCGCGTCGTCAAGAAATGACGGCACGCGGAGGATCATAATCCCAGGTCTAAGGTGTCGCCTTTGAATGTAGGCGGCAGGGTGTCCGGAATCGAGCCGAACGGATGATTTTGCCGAACTAAAGCGGCAACTAGACGTGGCAGATGCCGACATCGCGCTTGTCAACAAGCGGCTTGATGAGACCCAAGGTATGTAATTCCTCGGGCAACATCAGGTAAGAAGAGTTTTATGCCAGTGTCTTACGATGTGTGTGCTTGATGCAGATGGTGCGGCCGCCGTGGAGAGTCTTAGGGCAGAACTTGCCCGAGCTAAAGAACAAGCCAGAGAAAGTGATGCGGCTGCCAAGAAAGCCCTTGAAGAGCTGAGAGCCGAACAGGCTGCTCATTGCCGAAGCAAGGAAGAGATGGCCGAGATGGCCGAAAAGTTAAAGAGCGCTGCAGACCATTGCAGACTTCTTGAGAAAGAAGACCAGGCGAAACAGACGGACTTAGAGAAGGCCATTGCCAATGCCAAGGACACGCGCTCTGCGATGAGAGCTGCGAAGGAGGAGCTGCGTCAGGCCGAACAGAATGCGGCTGGAAAGCCCTTTATGCTGCGAAGGAAATTTTGCGATCCGAAGTTTGTTCCGTTGGACCAGATGTGGAGTGTAGAGGATACCTATCTGGATTTGGCAGCGAGTGCTGCTGATGCGACCGAACACTTTTGAGATCAGAAAGATCGCGAAGTGGAAAAGCTTTTCTGGTCGCAGTTTCACAATCCAGAGCGTCCACTGGCAGTGGACGATCATTTGGCTCAATGGGCCGAACTGAATAGGTTGTCCGAACTCGCCATGAAGGACGTCATGGGTCATCTGTGGCCGGGGAGATCGGAGCCGAAGAGTTATTTCAGCTTGGTGCAGCAATTCCTTGATGCGGTGCCGCGTATTAATGCAATGAAGAGGTCAGCATGCATAGAGGGCGCAAGGATGGCTCTTGCCCGTGTCAAGACATACTGGGCAGAGATGGAGACCACCGTTGTTGCGTCCCGAGATTCGGACAAAAGCCGAGTACCCTCCGAGCACTATTTTCAAGAAGTCCTTGAAGGCGCTCGTGTAATAGAGACGCAGTGCTCGAAAGATGCTATGTTATGATAGCATATGTAATTATAAAGTAATATTTTGATAAACTGTAGTGGCCTTTTTATACTTGTGCCTTCAAGTATTGGGAATACCTCTTGTGCGGCCGTTTTAAGATATATATATATATATATATACAAAATCTGAAAGATGGCAGTCGTTGGCTTCAGCCCCCACGCACATAGTGCGGGGGTGCTCGCAGAAGACACATTTTCACACTTAACCCAACGTCTTGGTCCTACAAAGGAGGTGATAGCGCAACGGGCCAGGCAACCGGACTATAATGCTTTAACACTTTCACTTAGCCATAGGAGCTTGACAGTGAGACTATTTAGGTAGCCCTTGGTGGCGACTGCGCTCGCCCGAGTTCGGGGCGCGTATGTGCCTGACCGGGAAGCGGCCCTTCGTTAAAGCGGAGGAATCCGATAGATTCCGATAGGTCATCGAGTGGCTGACCAGTCTCACGCTACATCATGACAGTCAGTTTTCGGCTTTCTCTACTGAGGTGCTCGCCTGGCCGAACCGGGGCACAATCGCAGTAGTTCTCCTGGTGCTACCTTAACCGATAGAGCGGAACGTAAGGTAGCCGAACTCAGAAGTCAGGCAACCCAACATTTGACCAAAGACATGATTCGGAGCTGATGCATATAATGCCAAAACTCGCGACGCCGAACACTCCCTAAGGTGTTCGGTCTTTATGAGTGCGGGCGAAACAACACTCTTTATTAAAAAGCCCCTAGTGTCCAGTTACGTGCAAAAATTCTGACGTGGCCACATGCCAAGACGCCAGCCTCCTCCTTGGTTATGTCAGAAAAAAAACCAGGGGATGTGTTGCAACAAGAGACAGTAAAAAAGGTTTATGCAGGGTCTTAATCTAAAAAGAATCCTTTAGGACGGGTCCCTACTGCACGTCTGCGCCTGTGTCTCCGTTGTGCCGTATCCTGGACGGGCGCCGCACGACATTCATCCGTAAAAGAGAGGAACTGAGTTGAAAACGGGTCGTGCCGAACAAAAGTTTAAAATAAACCAAGTATAAAGTAAAATATATAAAATTGAGCTTTATTGTCTCTTATTGTATATGCATGGAGCCCCTAGTGGGGGTATATGGCCACTAAGCCTGCATCAATGATGATTTTGTCCCGAACTCGTCTATCCGCGTTCGTGGTCTTTAATGACCTATTTCGAAGTTTTTTGGCTGGTGAGGCCATTTTACTGTGGGGTTGTCAAAGCGGCCGCACAGTCCTCCGCTTTTGGAGGCGCACTTTAGTGCTCCCCCTTCAAAGAGATGATGCCTCGTGGACCGGTCATCTTAAGCGTGAGAGATGCATAATGCGGTATTGCGTTAAAGCGGGCGAAAGCTTCGCGTCCCAGTAGTGCTTGATAGCGACTTGAGAACGGGACGATATGGAAGGTCAGCTTTTCGCGGCGGAAGTTATCGGCAGAGCCGAATATAACTTCGAGCCAGAGAAAACCCATAAAATGGGTGTCCGGACCAGGTGTTACCCCTTGAAAGGAGGTTTTGCTGCGGCGGATTCTTGCTGGGATTATCCCCATGTGATGGATTGTATGCTGATATATCAGGTTTAGTCCACTGCCGCCGTCCATAAGGACATTTGAAAACCGGAGTCCGCCAATTATTGGATCGAGTATCAAGGCAGTCCAGCCTGCATTCTTGATATTTCTGGAATAATCTAGCTGATCGAAGATGATTGGTTTTGACAACCAGTGGCGGGACCCTTTGGGGATAGGTCGTGTGGTGCGTGCCTTTATGGGCGCCACACGTTTTGTTATGTGAAGTAAGTTCACTGTTTTTACTTCTTGTGGGAAGTTCTTTTGTTTCCTGGTGCTCGCTTTTGGGGTTCGTCCTTGTCTTCGCTTGGTGTGTCGAGCCCCTTGTGTTCGGCATTGAGTCTGCCGGATTGTTTGAAAACCCAACAATCTCTGTGGGTATGGTTAGCAGGCTTCCCGGGAGTACTGGACATATCCTGTCCAGGATTTTATTTAAGTTGGATGGATCGTCCCTGTTATCCTGGAGGGGTGGTTTTGTCTGATTTTGTCGTGAACCTTTGAATCCGGCATTGACTGCCGTGCTCTTCGGACTTTTTTCCTTAGTCCAGCGACGGTCCTTGTTGCATCGCGGTTTTCCGTTTCCATCCCTAGTTTCGGATGTACTTGGGTCGCTGGGGCTGCACCTTGCCAACCAGCTGTCCTCTCCTGCACAAAAGCGGGTCATGAGGCTTGTTAGTGCGGCCATTGTTCTTGGCTTTTCTTGGCCGAGGTGTCTAGTGAGCCATTCGTCTCGGACGTTATGCCTGAAAGCTGCTAAGGCTTCGGCGTCCGGACAGTCGACTATCTGATTCTTTTTAGTGAGGAATCTATTCCAGAACTGCCGAGCTGATTCTCCGGGCTGTTGAGTTATGTGACTAAGATCGTCTGCATCCGGAGGTCGGACATAGGTCCCTTGAAAATTTTCTTAGAAAGCATCCTCGAGCTCTTCCCAACTTCCAATTGTGTTTTCAGGAAGGCTTTTGAGCCAATGCCGGGCTGGCCCTTTAAGCTTAAGGGGTAAATATTTTATGGCGTGGATATCATCTCCTCTAGCCATGTGTATGTGGAGGATATAATCCTCGATCCAGACTCCAGGGTCTGTTGTTCCATCATATGCCTCTATGCTTACGGGTTTGAATCCCTCTGGAAATTCATAGTCCAGGACCTCATCGGTGAAACATAGGGGGTGTGCGGCGCCCCTGTATTTGGGTGTGCCGGATTCTGATGATGGCTTTATTGCATTGCTTATGAGAGCTTGCTTTCTTGGCCCATAAATGGACCTAACTGGGCCATGATGCGAATCCTTAGGTGGGTCGCATGCCGATTTAAGTGCGGCGCCGCTTGCCGCTTTATGGGGTCGTCTATCCGACCGTGTGGCTTTCTTATTTTTTGAATGAGAGGGCTCTAGGGCCTCTTCGTTGAATTCAGGCAGTAGCTTTCTTTTCGGATAGCTTTTAGTGTGGCTACCGTCGCCGTATTTATCTGCGGTATTGATTACTTTGCTCCATCTAATCCGGAGTGCATCTTCCGCTGTTTTTAGCTTCCGCTTCTGCTTTTTTAGGCTGCGTGCAGTTGCAACGAGCCTCTCGTGGAGATTCTTCTGCTCCATGGGTTTATCTGGTGTGAGGTCGTCCGGAATGCCGTTTTCGCCGGAGGAGGGATGTTCGGTTTCTCTATCCGTGTTGCCCTGTTCGGACGGTTGCTCTAAGGCCTGCTCATCGTCTACCGGCTCGTCCTGCTCTATGGCTCGGTTTTTATCGAGGCGGGGCTTGGGTCGGCGTTTACGCCAACGCTTTGATTGCTTTTTGGGGGGTCGATCTCCCGTTCCATCCCCTTTTCCCTCGTTGTCGCTTCCTTTAGGGTTATCCACCATGTACACATCGTCCGTATCCCATCCTCGCTGACCGCAGTTCGGCCAGGGCTCTCCTGATAAAGAGAGAGACTTGAGAGAATTCAGGATATCGCCAAAAGGCGAGTGCTGAAAGATGTCCGCGGCGGTGAACTCCATTATTGGCGCCCAATCGGATTCGATCAGCAGGGGCGCGGGGGGTTCGGAGTCCGGAGAGGAGTCCGGATCCTCGGAGTCATGAGTCACGCGGAGTGTGGGGCCGGCATTCGGCTCGATCGCCTTTGAGATCGCAGACCCCGAGGTGACGTGCAACCGCTCATCCTCGATTGACACAACTGGCTCCGAATTAAGGGTCAGAGCTGGTGCGTTTGCGGCCTCCGGGATACTGTTTGGTGACAGAGCTAGATCATGCCCCGCGAGACAGTGCGGCACGCTTGGTTGTGGCTTGAATCCATCGAAGATCAAATCTCCGCGGATGTCTGCCATGTAATTTAGGCTTCCAAACCTGACTTGATGGCCAGGGGCGTAGCTTTTGATCTGCTCCAGGTGGCCAAGCGAATTGGCCCGCAGTGTGAAGCCGCCGAAGACAAAGATCTGTCCGGGGAGAAAAGTCTCACCCTGGACCGCATCGTTGTTGATGATCAAAGGAGCCATCGGGCCTAAAGGCGACGACACAGAGGAACTCTCAATGAAAGCACCAATGTCGGTGTCAAAACCGGTGGATCTCGGGTAGGGGGTCCCGAACTGTGCGTCAAGGCCGGATGGTAACAGGAGACAAGGGACACGATGTTTTTACCCAGGTCCGGGCCCTCTCGATGGAGGTAATACCCTACTCCTGCTTGATTAATATTGATGATATGGGTAGTACAAGAGTAGATCTACCATGAGATCAAGGAGTCTAAACCCTAGAAGCTAGCCTATGGTATGATTGTTGTATATGGAGTTGATGTCCTACGGACTACAACCCTCCGGTTTATATAGACACCGGATAGGGTTAGGGTAACACAGAGTCGGTTACAATGGTAGGAGATCTTGAATATCCGCATCGCCAAGCTTGCCTTCCATGCCAAGGAAAGTCCCATCCGGACATGGGACGAAGTCTTCAATCCTGTATCTTCATAGTCCTGGAGTCCGGCTGAAGGTATAGTCTGGCTACCCGAACACTCCCTAATCCAGGACTCCCTCAACCGACCTCCGCGGAGACTTGATCTTCGACGGATTCGAGCCGCAGCCGAGCGCGCCGCACTATCTCGATGGGCATGATCTAGCTCTGCCGCCAAACTGTGCCCTCGAGGCCGCACCCAC
The DNA here is from genome assembly GCF_003073215.2 of Triticum urartu. Classification (NCBI taxonomy): domain Eukaryota; kingdom Viridiplantae; phylum Streptophyta; class Magnoliopsida; order Poales; family Poaceae; genus Triticum; species Triticum urartu. The sequence continues at coordinate 172,277,785 of NC_053026.1, read as the reverse complement.
ATCAGCTCCGACCCTTAATTCGGAGCCAACTGCGCCAATCGAGGATGGGTGGTTGGACACCGCCTCGGGAGCTACAATCTCTACGGTGATCGAGCCGAACACCAGCCCTATTCTCTGCAAAGCCCGTGACTCCAAGGAGCCAGACTCCTCTCCAGACTCTGAGCCCTCCGCGCCCCTACCGATCGAACCCGATTGGGCGCCGATCATGGAATTCACCGCCGCGGACATCTTTCAGCACTGGGCCTTTGGTGATATTCTGAATTCACTAAAGTCTCTCTCTTTATCAGGAGAGCCCTGGCCAGACTATGGTCAACAAGGTTGGGATGCGGATGATGAAGAAATTCAAAGCCCACCCACCACCCACTTCGTAGCCACTGTTGGTAATTTAAACGACGTGCTTGACTTCGACTCTGAAGACATTGACGGTATGGACGACGATGTAGGAGATAAACATGAACCAACGCCTATAAGGCACTGGACAGCCACCTCATCTCATGATGTATACATGGTGGACACACCCAAAGGAAGCAACGATGAGGAACATGGGGATGCAACGAGGGATCATTCACTCGAAAAGCAATCAAAGCGGCGACGTAAGCGCCACTCCAAGCCCCGCCTCGACAGAGACAGCAGCCATACAGACCCAGCCATAGAGCAGGACGAGCCGGCGGACGACGAACATGCCTTCGAGCAACCGTCCGAACAGGGCAACTTGGATAAACAAACCAAACATCATGTCCCCGGCGAAAACAACAATTCGGACGACCTTATGCCGGATAGGCTCATGGAGCAGAAGAACCTCGACAAAAGGCTCATCGCCACTGCGCGTAGCCTGAAAAAGCAGAAGCGGAAGCTCAAAACAGTGGAACATGCACTCAGAATCAGATGGAGCAAAGTATGCAACACTGCAGACAAATATGGCGGCAGTCGCCGCACAAAAAGCTATCCAAAGCGAAAGCTACTGCCTGAATTGGACGATGAGGCCTTAGAGCCCCCGCAGTCAAAAAATAGGAAAGCCACCCGGTCGGATAGACGACCACATGGCCAGCATGGAGCGTCAAGTGGCGCCGCACACAAGCCGACACGCGATCCACCAAAGGATCCTCATCAAAAAGATGGCCTAGCCAGATCTATCTATGGGCCAAGAAAGCAAGCTCTAGTAAGCAATGCAACACAACAAATATCCGAACATCACGACACACCCAAATACAGGGGTGCCGCACACCCCCTATGTTTGACCGATGAGGTGCTGGACCATGAATTTCCAGCGGGATTGAAGCCCGTAAACATAGAGGCGTACGACAGAACAACAGACCCTGGGGTCTGGATCGAGGATTATATTCTCCACATACACATGGCCAGAGGAGATGACCTCCACGCCAAAAAATACTTACCCCTCAAGCTTAAAGGGCCAGCCCGGCATTGGCTCAAAAGCCTTCTTGAAAACACCATTGGAAGTTGGGAAGATCTTGAGGATGATTTCCGGGAAAATTTTCAAGGGCCTATGTCCGCCCTCCGGATGTAGACAATCTTAGTCACATAACTCAACAGCCCGGAGAGTCAGCCCGGAAATTCTGGCACAAATTTCTTACTAAAAAGAATCAGATAGTCGACTATCCGGACGCCGAAGCCCTAGCAGCTTTTAAGCATAACGTTCGAGACGAATGGCTCGCCAGACACCCCGGCCAAGAAAAGCCAAGAACAATGGCCGCATTAACAAGCCTCATGACTCGCTTTTGCGCAGGAGAGGACAGCTGGTTGGCAAGATGTAGCACCAGCGACCCAAGTACATCCGAAGTTAGGGATGGAAACGGAAAACCTCGACGAAGCAAGGACCAACGCCGGAATAAAGGAAACATCCCAAAGAGCACGACGGTTAACGCTGGATTCAAAAGCTCGCGGCAGAATCAGAGAAAGCCGCCCCTCAAGGATAACAGGGATGAGCTATCCAACTTAAAGAAAATCCTGGACAAGATATGTCAAATACACATCACTCCTGGGAAGCCTGCGAACCATACCCACAGAGATTGTTGGGTTTTCAAGCAATCTGGCAAACTCAACGCCGAACACAAGGGGCTCGACACACCAAGTGAGGACGACGACGAACCCCACAAGCAGAGCACCAGGAAACAAAAGGATTTCCCACAAGAAGTCAAAACAGTAAACTTACTTCACGTGACGAACAGAATGGCGCCAACAGAGATACGTGCCATACGGCCTATCCCAAAGGAGTCTCGCCAATGGTTGTTAAAACCGATCATCTTCGACCATCAGGATTACTCTAGAAGTATCCGGAATGCAGGCTGGACCGCCTTGGTATTAGATCCAATAATCGGCGGACTCCACTTTACAAATGTCCTGATGGATGGCGGCAGTTGTCCAAACTTGTTATACCAGGACACAATCCGCAACATGGGGATAGACCCAACAAAGATTCGCCATAGCAAAACCTCCTTTCAAGGGGTAATGCCAGGCCCGGATGCCTGTTGTATGGGTTCTCTCCGGCTAGAAGTTATGTTCGGCTCCCCCGGTAACTTCCGTCGCGAACAGATAACTTTCTACATCGCCCCATTCTCAAGTAGCTATCAAGCACTGCTGGGGCGCGAAGCTTTCGCCCGCTTTAACGCAATACCGCATTATGCATCTCTTATGCTTAAGATGCCCGGTCCACGAGGCATCATCTCATTAAAGGGAAAACATTGAGTGTTCCTCCCGCGCAGAAGACAGTGCGGCTGCCTTGACAGCCCCACAATAAAGCGGCCTCACCAGCCACAGCACCTAAACAGGTCGTCAAGACCATGGACACGGCTAGACGAGTCCTGCATAAACATACAATCGATAAAGGCTTAATAGCCGCATACCCCTGTACTAGGGGCTCTGTGCATATAAAACAAGAGACAATAAAGCTCAATTTTACCCATTTCGATTCATACTTTGTTTATTTAGTATAACTCACGTTCGGCACGATCTTTCTTTAACTAAGTTCCTCTCTTTTACAGATGAACACCGTGCTACGCCCGCCCAGGATATGGCACAGCGGAGACACAGGCGCAGACGTGCAGTAGGGACCCGTTCCAAGGATTCTTTTTAGATTAAGACCCTGCGTAAACCTTTTTTACTATCTCTTGTTGATACACATCCCCTGGTTTCTTGGCATAACCAAGGAGGAGGCTGGCATTTTGGCATGTGGCCACGTCAGAGTTTTGCGCGTACCTGGACACTAAGGGCTTATTACTAAGGGCGTTATCCCGCCCGCCCTCATAAAGACCGAATAACTTAGGGAGTGTTCGACGTCGCGAGTTTGGCCTTATATGCATCAGCTCCGAATCATGTCTTTGGTCAGATGTTGGGTTTGCCCGGCTCCTGTGTTTTGCTACCTTATGTTCCTCTCTATCGGCTAAGGTGGCACCAGGAGAACTACTGCGATTGTGCCCCGGTTCGGCCAGGCGAGCACCTTAGTAGAGAAAGCTGAAAACTGACTGTCATGATATAGCGTGAGACTGGTCAACCACTCGATGACTTACCGGAATATTTAGGATTCCTCCGCATTAACGAAGCGCCGCTTCCCGGCCAGGCACATACGCGCCCCGAGTTGGGGCAAGTGCAGGTGGCACCAGGGGCTATATAAGTAGCCTCACTGTGAAACTCCTATGGCTGAGTGAAAGTGATAAAGCATCATAGTCCGATTGCCTAGTTCGCTGCGCTATCACCTCCTTTGTAGGACCAAGACGTTGGATCAAGTGTGAAAATGCGCCTTCTACGAACACCCCTGCATTATGTGCATGGGGGCTGAAGCCGACGACTGCCATCTTTCAGATTATATATACATATATGTTAAACGGCCGCACATGAGGTATTACAATACTTGCAGGCACAAGTATAAAAAGCTTCTGCAATTTATCAAAATATTGTTTTACAATAATATATGCTATTCGAATATAGTTTCCTTCGAGCACTGCGTCTCTATTAAACGAGCGCCTTGCAGAACTTCCTGAAAATAGTGCTTGGCAGGTACTCGGCTTCCATCCGAGTTTGGGGATGCAACAGCGGTGGCCTCCATTTCCGCCGAGTATATCTTGACACGGGCAAGAGCCATCCACGCACCCTCTATGCACGCTGACCTCTTCATCGCATTGATATGCGGTGCCGCACCAAGGAACTGCTGCACCAAGTTGAAATAACTTTTCGGCTCCGGCCTCTCTGGCCACAGATGACTCATGACATACTTCATGGCGAGTCCGGACAACCTATTTAGCTCGGCCCATTCGGCCAAACGATCGGCTAATGACAGCGGACGCTCCGGATTGTGGAACTGCGACCAAAAGAGCTTTTCCACTTCGCGATCTTCTTGATCTCGAAAGTGTTCAGCCGCATCTGCGGCACTCGCTGCCAAATCCAGATAGGTGTCCGCCGTACTCCACATCCGATGTAACGGAGCATGTTTAGGATCATAGAACTTCCTCCGCGGCATAAAGGGCTTTCCAGCCGCGATCTCTCCGGCCTGACGCAGCTCCTCCTTCATAGCTCTCATCGCAGAGCGAGCATCCTTGGCATCGGCAACGGCCTTCTCCAGGTCCGTCTATTCCGCCCGATCTTCTTTTTCAAGAAGCTTGCAACGGTCAGCAGCGTTCTTCAGCTTCACGGCCATCTCGGCCATTTCCTTATTGCTTCGGCAGTGAGCAGCCTGTTCGGCTTTCAGCTCTTCAATTGCCTTTAAGGCAGCCGCATCACTTTTCCTGGCTTGCTCCTTGGCTCGGGCAAGTTCCGCCCGAAGATTCTCCATGGCAGCAGCACCATCTGCATCAAGCGCACACATTGTAAGATACTGGCATAAAGCTCCTCTTACCAGGTGCCGCCGAAGGAATTACATACCTTGTGCCTCATCAAGCTGGTTGTTGACAAGCACGATGTCGGCATCTGCCACGTCAAGTTGCCGCTTTAGCTCGGCAACTTCATCAGTCCGGCTGGCCACTGGACACTTCGCCACCCACGTATGAAGACGGCATATTAGATCTGGGATTATGATCCTCTGCGCGTCGTCACTTTCAACAATGCACAGAGTCTTAGGGGCTACTATCTACACAGGGCGCATCTTATTTATGCGCAACTATCCATAAAGGGTACATTATTTCGCGCACCTCAAAACTTGTCAGTAAACTCCTGACGGCCTCGTGCAATCCGCTCTCCGCAGATGAAATCCTCTCAATCACCGTACCCATCAATGCGCGGTGCTCCTCTGAGATAGATGCTCGCCCTAGCAGATCCTTCAGCTCCTCCGACCATGCACCAGACGGTGCCGGACTCGTCCGATGGCCCTTTTCGAAGGCCGGACGCGGAGGGCTTTGGGGGGCCATATGACTACCTTCCGGCCCTGCCGGATTCGGAGAAACCCTCCGCGACGATACGTCAGGGTCGCCCGCCTCACATGGCGGTACGGCAGGGGGAGGCGTTCCGCTCTCCATCATCTCCAGAAGAAGATCCCCCGAAGACGAGCTCTTCTGAGAAGGGCTAAGGTCCAAGCTACAAGGTAAATTTTCGATTACTTTTCTCAGATATAAAGCAAGGATTTCTCTCATTTCTTAAAAAGAAAACTCCTCTCTACTTTCGGCTCGGTGGAGGGCTAATCCCCTTGAGGGCATAATTCGGCCGAAGTATCCCCCAGCACAGGACCCTCTGACGAAGATTTCTTCACCCGCTTTGAGGCCATGGTCTCCGGGTCTTTAGAGGCGGTCCTCTTCTTCCCCTGAGGAGAGGAATTTTCGATTCCTCCCTTCCAAACAGCCTCCTTCGAGGAGGCCACAGCTTCCTTGTCCCCTCCCTCGCTTTCCTTTGAAGGCACAACCTCCAACATCCTGACTAGCACAGGATCCGGCGTGGTCTCGGGGAGGGGGGCCGGACACCTGATTAGCTTTTCTTTCGCTATCCACTCCTGTTTAAAGGACAGCTCTTTTAGGGGCAATTTTATGATAAATATACGGATAGCGAGTCCGGGCACAAGGCTACTTACTTGAGTATCCGGACGATTGCAGCTCATACTTGCGCCCTCCGTAGAATCCGGACACACTACTTGTGGTTCATAGAACAATTTGTACATCTCCACGGGTGTCATGCCAAGAAAATGTTGGAGAACTCGTGGCCCCTCCGGGTTGAACTCCCACAGGCGGAGGGGGCGCGTTTGCAGGGCAGAACTCGGTGAATTAACATAACCTGCGTCACCATGACTAGACTGATGTCTCTTTCTAGGAGATCTCGGATGCGGCCCTACAACAGGGGCACGTCCTTTTGCCGACCCCCAGTCCAGCCCCTTATTGACCCATGATGCCAGTCGTGGCGGGGGACCCGAGTGGAAAGCAGGCAGCGCCACCCACTTGGTGCTCCTGGGAGCTGTGATATAAAACCACTCTCGTTGCCATAAGCTGGACTCCCCTTGAAAAGAGCCCTCGGGCCATGGAGCACCAGCATTCTTGCTTATAAATGCACCTCTGCACTCCGCGTGCCGTCCCTCGATCATCTTCGGCTCTACTTTGAAGGTCTTGAGCCATAGTCCGAACTGAGGAGTAATACGGAGGAAGGCTTCACACACGACGATGAATGAGGAAATATGGAGGATGGAATTCCAGCCCATAATAAAACATGAGCCCCCTCACAATGGGATCCGTCGGGAATCCTAGCCCCCGAAGGAAGTGAGACATGAACACCACACTCTCACCAGGCTTGGGAGAGGGAATGACCTGCCCTTGAGCAGGCAGCCTATGCGCGATTTCGCCTGTCAAGAACCTGGCCTCTCTCAACTTCAGCACGTCCTCCTCCGTGACGGAGGAGGGCATCCATCAGCCTCGAAGGTCCGAACCGGACATTGTCGAAAGTCTGAAGCGCCTGAAATCTGGAGCCTTGGGTGTTGGAACTCAAGGCAAAGGGCGAACTCGTTTGAGATTGAAAGAAAGGAGTAGGGCCTTGGTCTCTTTATAAGAGGTTGAATACCAAGGGCCCTCCCCGTGACCGTTTGGGACTTGCCCTTGATCGAGAAAACATACCAACGTGTGCGGTTGGGTTACCCACGCCCGTATTGATGAGAATCCCGGAATAAGGGGACACAATCTCTGCTTTAACAAGACATGCCAAGGAAACCGCCTCGCTAAACGCGCTGAGGTGGAACAGTAAAACAATTCGAATAAAGACTTGGCCGTGGTGTGATGTCACGCTACGGAATACGTCAGCAGATTAGATTTGTGTAAATATTATTCTCTCTATGGCAATATGTGGAAACTTACTTTGCAGAGCCGGACACTACCTTTGTGTTCAAAATCTTCTATGAAGTACTTGGAGGAGGAACCCGCCTTGCAATGTCGAAGACAATCTGCGCGCCGGACTCGTCGTCATTGAAGCCTGGTTCAGGGGCTACTGAGGGAGTCCTGGATTAGGGGGTGTCCAGATAGCCGGACTATACCTTCGGCCGGACTCCTGGACTATGAAGATACAAGATTGAAGACTTCGTCCCGTGTCCGGAAGGGACTTTTCTTGGCGTGGAAGGCAAGCTTGGAGATACGGATATGTAGATCTCCTACCATTGTAACCGACTCTGTGTAACCCTAGCCCTCTCCAGTGTCTATATAAACCGGAGGGTTTTAGTCCGTAGGACGAACAACAATCATACCATAGGCTAGCTTCTAGGGTTTAGCCTCCTTGATCTCGTGGTAGATCTACTCTTGTACTACCCATATCATCAATATTAATCAAGCAGGACGTAGGGTTTTACCTCCATCAAGAGGGCCCGAACCTAGGTAAAACATCGTGTCCCCTGCCTCCTGTTACCATCCGCCTAGACGCACAGTTCGGGACCCCCTACCCGAGATCCGCCGGTTTTGACACCGACAATCACCATCATCATCCCTCCTTCGTTATAAAAATTTCCAGGTATAGGTGGTGGAATGTTCATAGGACCTTGGAAACACAAGAAGGTTAATTAGTATGGGGATACTAACTCGCATGCACATGCATGAAACAATTCTAATTACGGTGGAAGAAAAACGTACCGAAACAATAATTATTCCATGCAAAAATAGTGCCACGAGTGGTGGCAGCAAACACAAGACTCCCATATTGAATTGCATCACAGTACTCATCCATGTACATAAATTGATTTTTGAGCAATATCCATCGAGGCGTGGAAGTAAGGACGACAAAAAGCTTGTTGAAGATAGCAACAACATGATAGTTCGTGTAATCCCACGAGTGGTTGGGAACTCGACAAATTGCTATCTTCTGTAGACGACAGTCACCATGATCGTATTTGAACCTACATAGATCATCGGTGTTCTCAACCTCACAGCACTCTAAGATTTTTGGAAGTGGAACCCGGTGATGAGTGTACACATTCACAAGTTCCCACTCGCAGTTGTACCCAATATAAACAACCCAATCTCCATTTGCGCCTGCCCTGGCCTTACCCTTAAGCGATGGCATCTTAACATCACACATATCATTATCAAGCGATATCAACTTGCACAAGGCGAGGCTTCCCTCATCCCCGCGCCAGCGAACAGGGTCGTGCCAAAGAAGATACGGGAGATCATACTGCTCCTGAACCCTTGGGTTCTTTGTAATGATGTTATTTGTTGAGTCGAGAATGGTCTTGAACGAACTTGCCATGCTAGCCGAGGTGATGACGTCGCACCGATCAATGAGTTCCTCCACCACATCATCTTTCAGATCGGGGCAAGAATAACGGAGTTGTTTCTGGCCTGTTCCCTCCATGGAGAAGACGACCGAACAATGGCAGAACGAAGGGTGATGGCAAATGGACGGAGGAAGAGCGTGTGACAACACTTCCAAATCGAGAGGGAAAGGCGAAGAGGTGGTGGACAGTTGCCACGGTACAGGAAGAGGTGCCCCTGCTTACATAGACGTCCATTCGTAAATTGTACAAAAGGACTCGCCGTCGTCTCACTAACATGTTGGAACGGGACCACATGTCAACGAAACATGGTGTGTCAGTTCTCGTGCAAAATGCGATCTGACCACGTTCGCTCGAGGTGCCACCTTATTTCTCGACTTTTGTTGCGGGATATCCGCAGCCACCTATGGGACCGGGTGGCCCCTTGCTGGTTCGGCAGGGGGACGTCACATTGTACAAAGAGCAGACCAGCGTACGACAGTGGGGCAGAGAGCACACAAGCAATTTACACAGGTCCGGGCCGCCGCGAGGCGTAAAACCCTACTCCTGTTTTGGTGGATTTATGGTGGAATGAACGTGGTGGTGCGTAGTACACATGCCCAGCAGGGTTTGCCTCGGGGCCGCAGCGACTACACACGTATGGTGGCTTGGGTTCCTCAACTTTGAAACCCTTCGTACGAGTGCCATGGGCCTCCTTTTATAGATTAAGGGGTCACCGCAATGGCAAAGTAGTCACTGTCCACTGATACGATAGTAAACAGTGCTATCATACCTAACTCTATGGGTTGACATGGTGCATTAAATGCACCGCTTAGTGTCATATCACTGGTCACCCGGCAAGGATTGTCGGGCTAACTTGCTAGCTCCGCACCTGTTCCCCTGACACATTGCAGGACATTTGTCATTTGTAGGCTTCCTCTATAGGAATGGGTGCCATGTGGCGAATGGTGTCACTTAATCATCTCGCGGTTTGACACCACACTGATTGACGACATGGGTTGTGCTTGAGTGGTTGGTGGGGTGGTTCTGCCCCCGCAAGCCCCTACTGGCCTTGCCGGGGTGCATCAGTTGCCTGCTTCTTACGGTGGCCTTGCCCCTTGCCAGGCTCGCCTACCCGGCAAGTGATGCCCTTCTCTTGCCGGTATCCTACTCTCCTGGGTTGATCTTGGTCTCTCTGGACTGCGTGTTGGTTCTTCAAATCCCTTTTTCCTTCAACCCCTGTCCTGGGTTGGTGTTTCAATCTTGATCTTGTGCCTATGCATAGGCTGGGCAACAGACCCAGGGTTTGTTGCACTGACAGAAGCCCCCAGGCCTACCTCGAACGCGCTACTGAGCGTCGTCGGGGTAAGGCCTAATAAATGCTCAGGCAAGGTTGCTAAAGGGGTTGGCCCCTTGAGTTTTCCGTTGCTGCTTCATCAGCCTTGATTGTTGGTCAGTTTCCGGTTTCCCCGTGCGTGGTGTGAAGCCAATAATGGTGGGGCCACTCCAGTGATGGCCCATGAATGAATTTAACGCACGGGGTAGAAACTGCCAATTTACTCTTATGACAGCGCGCTCTTATCCTTAGCCAGGTATGCAACATGCATCGCGCAAGGTTGGTAATGGAGGCACGTGGCGCGGGAGAGTACCTTGGAAAGGGCCCGCCCGCCTTGAATTGGCAGAGGAGGGCGGTGATCACCCATGGATGGAGCGGCTGCCCTTCCCGCCCGGCCTATAAAAGGGAGGGGCGGAGGGGGGCAGAGCCATCCATCTTTGCTTTCTCCATCTTCTTCCTTTGTTCACCGCTGGTCATGTTAGAGAAGGAAGCCCGGGGCCAGCCCCCGGGCTCTGGTTCGGGGCATTTGTTGCCTCATGCTGGTGCTGATGCTTGGGGAGTGAGCCTGGTCCTTGGCGTAGCGAGTCTTTTGGTGTCTTCGGAGCTCGTCCGGGAGGAGGGGTCGGAGATCATTGGCAATCCCTCCACCGTCTCCCCCAGAGGTCTTGGGGCCAACGTCGATGATAGGTGCGCCTTCCTGCCTGCCAAGGTGGGGAGTAGTGCGCCTCCAACCCCTGGTCATCTTGGCCGCTTGCTGTTTCTCTGTTGCGGGCGCCAGACCGGGGCCTCGGCCTCTTCCAGGAGAAGTGTTGGCAGAGATGAAGCCTGGGGAGAAGTAGAAGACGGGAGGCATGCCATCCAGTAGGAGTACGACCATATCGACGTGTTCGTCTCGTACTAGTGACCTGCTGCCCGTCCGCCTGGCTCTTCCCCCCTTTTCTCGGCGCCATCATCACCGTTTCTTCCAGCTGCCGGGAAAAGCCTCATTCCCCTGGTACTTCTGCTTCCTTTTGGGGTCTTCTGGCCGGGCTCCGGTGCCTTCCTCTACTGGTGCCTACGCTGGAGCCCCTGGTCAGGTCCTGGAGGTGGTCACCAGGGGACTCCCGAGGTGTCGCACACGTCTTCCTCCTTTGTAGCCACGTCATTCCCCTGCTAAGGTGCTGCTCCTTCCTTCTTCTTCCCGTATCGCATTACCTGGTATAAGAGGGACATGGAGATGAATTTATGGGGAACTTATCTTTTTTCAATCTTAAACTTGTAGGCAATTGCCAAATTTCAATTCAAGTAATGTAATCTTTTCATCCATATTTGTGTTCTATAATGCTTGTACTTGTATCTGCATGTCAATGAAAGAGATAAACCTTTCCGAGAACCCATGCATTTATATGTCCATGCAGAGGTGGAGTTCCTCTTTACTGTAATTAAACGAGTCTTTCCGGTAGGATATCCTGCCGGCACCCTTTTCGTCTGCTGGAGAACCATGTCTGTCGGGGAACAGACTGAGGTACCAGCCCCCCGCCCACTCCCTTTTTACCAAGGGCCACTGTGACCATCCATACCGAAGCAGCGTTCGAGCCAAGGATAGGAGCACCCTGGGTCCAAGAGAGCGGCGAGGTTTCGCTATGCACAAGTTATAGCTTACAGAACACTAATGGACAAGAGGTAAACTTATCTGTTTGGATTCCCGGGGATCACTGTGTCGTGCAATCTTCTTGTCCCTTGTCGGAGTCAAGTTCACGGCAAGAACCTACAACTCCATGTAGATGAGAATGAATGCAGGATGCAATCCTATCTATATGCATATGCAAATGCTCATGAGATGCTTATGCAGTGATCTAGGTGTGCTCGTGCATGCATGCGATCTTGATCGCCTCCCCTCCACAGCGCTTCTTTATTTTCTCTTGCACGGGAACATTGCCCCGGCTCTGTACAAGGAGTTACATGCAACTGAGGCAAGGCCTATACTGCCCGGCAGGCTCGCACCTTACGGGTAGTACTTACAGAGATGCTCAATATTCCATGAGTTTTGCAACTGTGTGCCATCCCCGGTCTCCAGACGGACTGCGCCAGGTCTGGTGACTCATACCACCCAGTATGGGCCTTCCCACTTCGGTGATGATAAGTCTCCAACGTATCTATAATTTTTTATTTCTCCATGCTATGTTGTCTACTATTTTGGGCAATAATGGGCTTTATTATCCACTTTTATATTATTTTTGGGACTAACCTATTAACCGGAGGCCCAGCCCAGAATTGCTGTTTTTTTTCCTATTTCAGTGTTTCGAAGAAAAGGAATATCAAACGTAGTCGAAACGGAACGAAATCAACTGGAGAATTTATTTTTGGAAGGAAAGCTACCGGATGGACTTGGACCCCACGTCAGGAGCCAAGGGAGGTGCTCACGAGGGTGGGGGCGCGCGCCCCCTAGGGCACCCCCCCTACCTCGTGGGGCCCCCGAAGCTCCACCGACGTACTTCCAACACCCATATATACTCACGTACCCTAAAACTTCCAGAACAGACAATAGATCGGGAGTTCCACCGCCAGAAGCCTCCGTAGCCACCGAAAGCCAATCTAGACCCATTCCGGCACCCTGCCGGAGGGGGCAATCCTTCTTCGGTGGCCACCTTCATCATCCCGATGCTCTCCATGACGAGGAGGGAGTAGTTCTCCTTCGGGGCTGAGGGTATGTACCAGTAGCCATGTGTTTGATCTCTCTCTTGTGTTCTTGATTTGGCACGATCTCGATGTATCGCGAGCTTTGCTATTATTGTTGGATCTTGTGTTTCTCCTCCCCCTCTACTCCCTTGTAATGGATTGAGTTTTCCCATTGAAGTAATCTTATCGGATTGAGTCTTTAAAGATTTGAGAACACTTGATGTATGTCTTGCCGTGCGTATCTGTGGTGACAATGGGATACCACGTGATTCACTTGATCTATGTTTTGGTGATCAACTTGCGGGTTCCGCCCCTGAACCTATGCATAGGGGTTGGCACACGTTTTCATCGTGATTCTCCGGTGGAAACTTTGGGGCACTCTTTGAGGTTCTATGTGTTGGTTGAATAGATGAATATGAGATTGTGTGATGCATATCATTTAATCATACCCACGGATACTTGAGGTGACATTGGAGTATCTAGGTGACATTAGGGTTTTGGTTGATTTGAGGTGTTATTCTAGTACGAGCTCTAGGGCTGTTTGTGATACTTATAGGAATAGCCCAACGGATTGATTGGAAAGAATAACTTTGAGGTGGTTTCGTACCCTACCATAATCTCTTCGTTCGTTCTCCGCTATTAGTGACTTTGGAGTGACTCTTTGTTGCATGTTGAGGGATAGTCATGTGATCCAATTATGATATTATTGTTGAGGGAACTTGCACTAGTGAAAGTATGAACCCTAGGCCTTATTTCCACACATTGCAATACTGTTTACGCTCACTTTTATCATTAGTTACCTTGCTGTTTTTATATTTTCAGATTACAAAAACCACTACCCATATTGCACTTGTATCACCATCTCTTCGCCAAACTAGTGCACCTATACAATTTACCATTGTATTGGGTGTGTTGGGGACACAAGAGACTCTTTGTTATTTGGTTGCAGGGTTGCTTGAGAGAGACTATCTTCATCCTACGCCTCCTACAGATTGATAAACCTTAGGTCATCCACTTGAGGGAAATTTGCTACTATCCTACAAACCTCTGCACTTGTAGGCCCAACAACGTCTACAAGAAGAAGGTTGTGTAGTAGACATCAAGCTCTTTTCTAGCGCCGTTGCCGGGGAGGTGAGTGCTTGAAGGTATATCTTTAGATCTTGCAATCGAGTCTTTTAGTTTCTTGTTTTATCACTAGTTTAGTTTATAAAAGAAAACTTAAAAAATATGGAATTGAGTTTGTCTCATACGCTTCATCTTTTTAATATCTTTCGTGAGTATGATGGAAAGGATAATTGTGCTCAAGTGCTAGAAGAAGAAATCTATAAAATGTTTGGCACTAAATATTTGAATGATGAGCATGATTGCAATGTTGTTAGTATGAATTCTTTGAATATCCATGATACTAATGATGATTGCACTAGTTATGATGAAAATGTCTCCTATAAACATGTCAATTTTTGAGGAGTGCATTGGGTTTGTACGAACACACCAAATAGGGAAGATAGATATTGCAAGAGGCATAAGTACTTAGAAACTAAATTGTTGCAAGAAAGGTTAGATGAATGTGCTGAAAATTTAAATTATAGTGGCCATACTTGTGAGCTTTGTAATGAACATGATCATTTCAATACCCAATGCAAATTGTTTCATGATCGTATCGTGTCCAAAAATTGTGATGACTTGATTTCCCTTGCACATCATAATGAACTTAGTTTGCTTATGAGTTACGAAGAAATGAAACGTATAACTAATTATCTTCCAGAATTTGCCCATTATAAACTTCTTGGATTTGATCTAGAGGAAATTTATATGTATTGTGCGGTGAATTGTATTGAAAATCCTTATATTGCCAACTACATAAAGAAAAGAAAAGAAATAGAAGATGAAGAGAATACTAATGAAAGGGAAGAGACTTCCTAATATCCTCCTATTATTTGTTATGATGAATCAGGTAACGAGGAGGAGCCTCCTATTCAACCAATCTCATTAATAAGGAGCTCCAAAAAGAGGATTGAACCCACACACGATGTGGTGAAGCACAAGAAAAGAAAAAGGAAGAGAGGTAAAAAGATATCTCTCCCAAATAGTGCTGCTCCTATTACTATTGTGCCTCATGAAAATATGATTGTGGAAGATAATAATACTTCTTATGATCTTGAATATCTTTTTGGCACTTGCTTGGAAGAATATGATAATTTCTATACTATTGGTGCTATCCATACTATTAATGATGAGAGTGATTATGCCTATAATATGAAAAGGCCCAAGCTTGGGGATGCTATGTTTGATGAAGATGATGTTTTTGAGAATATATTTGCTGCAATTAATGTTTGTCCCACGCTTGGGGATGCTACGCTTAACGAAGGTGATATTTTTAGTATCCCAAGTTTTGATATGCAAATTTATAATGATAATAACATGCCTCCTACTTATAATAATTATTGTGATGATACATATGATATAAAAAGTAGTGAGGATTATATTTATAAAAATTGTCATGATTATGGTTACCCCTTTTCTGAACATTACTCTTTTAATGTGGAAACAATTTATAGTATTCGAGTCTCTTATGATACTCCCACTATTCCGAATGAGAAGAATTTTGCTTATGTGGACAGTAAAAAAAATTCTATGCTTATGCATCATGAAAATAATGCTTTAGGTGCTGGTTATATTGTTGAATTCATTCATGATTCTACTGAAAATTATTATGAGGGAGGAATATATGCTTGTAGGAATTGCAATAATATCAAGTTTCCTCTCTATGTGCTTAAAGTTTTGAAGTTATGCTTGTTTTACCTTCCTATGCAAGTTGATTCTTGTTCCCACAAGTTGTTTGCTCACAAAATCCCTATGCATAGGAAGTATGTTAGACTTAAATGTGCTAGTCATATTCTTCATGATGCTCTCTTTATGTTTCAATTCTTATCTTTTATGTGAGCATCACTGAAATCATCATGCCTAGCTAGAGGCGTTAAACGATAGCGCTTGTTGGGAGGCAACCCAACTTTATTTTTGTTCCTTTATTTTTGATCCTGCTTAGTAATAAATAATTTATCTAGCCTCTGTTTAGATGTGGTTTTATGCTTTTAATTAGTCTTTGTGCCAAGTAGAACCTTTGGGAAGACTTGGGGAAAGTCTTGTTGATCATGCTGTAAAAAAACAGAAACTTTAGCGCTCACGAGAATTGCTGCCATTTTTATTTAGAAAGTGATATTTAGTTAATTATTTTTTAAGATGATTAATAGATAAATTCCTCAGGTCCAGAAATTTATTTTAGAACTTTATTAGTTCCAGAAGTATACGTTTGATTCAGATTACTACAGACTGTTCTGTTTTTGACAGATTCTGTTTTTCGTGTATTGTTTACTTATTTTGATGAATCTATGGATAGTAAAATAGTTTATGAACCATAGAGAAGTTGGAATACAGTAGGTATAACACCCATATAAATAAAGAATGAGTTCATTACAGTACCATGAAGTGGTCTTTTGTTTTCCTTCGCTAACGGAGCTCATGAGATTTTCTACTTTAAGTTTTGTGTTGTGAAGTTTTCAAGTTTTGGGTAAAGATTTGATGGATTATGGAACAAGGAGTGGCAAGAGCCTAAGCTTGGGGATGCCCATGGCACCCCCAATATAATCTAAGGACACCTAAAAGCCAAAGCTTGGGGATGCCCCGGAAGGCATCCCCTCTTTCGTCTACTTCTATCGGTAACTTTACTTGGAGCTATATTTTTATTTACCACATGATATGTGTTTTGCTTGGAGCGTCATTTTATTTTCTTTAGTTTTGCTTAATTTTTGAATAAAATATCAAGATATGAAAATATTAAATGTTAGAGATTCTTCACATAGTTGCATAATTATTCAACTACTCATTGATCTTCACTTATATCTTTCAGAGTACTTTGTCATTTGCTCTAGTGCTTCACTTATATCTTTTAGAGCACGGTGGTGGTTTTATTTTGTAGAAATTAATGAACTCTCATGCTTCACTTATATTATTTTGAGAGTCTTACATACCATGGTAATTTTCTTAAAATCCTAATATGCTAGGTATTCAAGATTAGTAAAATTTTCTTATGAGTGTTTTGAATACTAAGAGAAGTTTGATGCTTGATGATTGTTTTGAGATATGGAGGTAATAATATCAAAATCGTGCTAGTTGAGTAGTTGTGAAATTGAGAAATGCTTGTGTTGAAGTTTGCAAGTCCCGTAGCATGCACGTATGGTAAACGTTATGTAACAAATTTGAAACATGAGGTGTTATTTGATTGTCCTCCTTATGAGTGGCGGTCGGGGACGAGCAATGGTCTTTTCCTACCAATCTATCCCCCTAGGAGCATGCGCGTAGTACCGAGGTTTTTGCCAACTTGTAGAATTTTGCAGTAAGTATGTGAGTTCTTTATGACTAATGTTGAGTCCATGGATTATACGCACTCTCACCCTTCCATCCTTGCTAGCCTCTTCGGTATCGTGCATTGCCCTTTCTCACATTGAGAGTTGGCACAAACTTCGCCGGTGCATCCAAACCCCGTGATATGATACGCTCTATCACACATAAACCTCCTTATATCTTCCTCAAAACAGCCACCATACCTACCTATTATGGCATTTCCATAGCCATTCCGAGATATATTGTCATGCAACTTTCCACAATCCCGTTTATCATGACACATTCATCATTGTCATATTGCTTAGCATGATCATGTAGTTGACATAGTATTTGTGACAAAGCCACCATTCATAATTCTTTCATACATGTCACTCATGCATCATTGCACATCCTGGTACACCGCCGGAGGCATTCATATAGAGTCATATCTTGTTCTAAGTATCAAGTTGTAATTCTTGAGTTGTAAGTAAATAGAAGTGTGATGATCATCATTTTCTAGAGCATTGTCCCAAGTGAGGAATAAAAAAAAGAGAAAGGCCATAAAAAAGATAAGGCCCAAAAAAAAGAAGAGAAAGGCCAGAAAAAAAAGAGAAGGCCCAAACAAATGAAATTTTTTTAAAAAGAATGAAAATGAGAGAAAAAGAGAGAAGGGACAATGCTACTATCCTTTGCCACACTTGTGCTTCAAAGTAGCACCATAATCCTGATGATAGAGAGTCTCTCATGTTATCACTTTCATATACTAGTGGGAATTTTTCATTATAGAACTTGGCTTGTATATTCCAACAATGGGCCTCCTCAAGTGCCCTAGGTCTTCGTGAGCAAGAAAGTTGGATGCACACCCACTTAGTTTCTTTTGTTGAGCTTTCATACATTTATAGCTCTAGTGCATCCGTTGCATGGAAATCCCTACTCCTCGCATTAACATCAATCGATGGGCATCTCCATAGCCCATTGATTAGCCTCGTTGATGTGAGACTTTCTTCCTTTTTGTCTTCTCCACATAACCCCCTCATTATATTCTATCCCACTCATAGTGCTATATCCATGGTTCGCGCTCATGTATTGCGTGAAAGTTTATGAGTTTGAGATCACTAAAGTATGAAACAATTGCTTGGCTTGTCATCGGGGTTGTGCATGATGAGAGAATTCTTGTGTGATGAAAATGAAACATGACTAAACTATATGATTTTGTAGGGATGAACTTTCTTTGGCCATGTTATTTTGAGAAGACATAATTGCTTAGTTAGTATGCTTGAAGTATTATTATTTTTATGTCAATATGAACTTTTGTCTTGAATCTTTCGGATCTGAATATTCATACCACAATTAAGAAGAATTACATTAAAATTATGCCAAGTAGCACTCCGCATCAAAAGTTCTATTTTTATCATTTACCTACTCGAGGACGAGCAGGAATTAAGATTGGGGATGCTTGATACGTCTCCAACGTATCTATAATTTTTGATTGCTCCATGCTATATTATCTACTATTTTGGGCAATAATGGGCTTTATTATCCACTTTTATATTATTTTTGGGACTAACCTATTAACCGGAGGCCCAACCCAGAATTGATGTTTTTGCTTATTTCAGTGTTTCGAAGAAAAGGAATATCAAACGGAGTCGAAACGGAACGAAATCAACTAGAGAAGTTATTTTTGGAAGGAAAGCTACCGGATGGTCTTGGAACCCACGTCAGGAGCCAAGGGAGGTGCTCACGAGGGTGGGGGCATGCCCCCTGCCTCGTGGGGCCCCCGAAGCTCCACCGACGTACTTCCTGCACCCATATATACTCAGGTACCCTAAAACTTCCAAAACAGACAATAGATCGGGAGTTCCGCTGCCAGAAGCCTCCGTAGCCACCGAAAGCACATCTAGACCCGTTTCGGCACCCTGTCGGAGGGGGCAATCCTTCTCTGGTGGCCATCTTCATCATCCCGGTGCTCTCCATGACGAGGAGGGAGTAGTTCTCCCTCCGGGCTGAGGGTATGTACCAGTAGCTATGTGTTAGATCTCTCTCTCTCTCTCGTGTTCTTGATTTGGCACGATCATGATGTATCGCGAGCTTTGCTATTATAGTTGGATCTTATGTTTCTCCTCCCCCTCTACTCCCTTGTAATGGATTGAGTTTTCCCCTTGAAGTAATCTTATTGGATTGAGTCTTTAAAGATTTGCGAACACTTGATGTATGTCTTGTCGTGCGTATCTGTGGTGACAATGGGATACCACGTGATTCACTTGATGTATGTTTTGGTGATCAACTTGCGGGTTCCGCCCATGAACCTATGCTTAGGGGTTGACACACATTTTCGTCGTGATTCTCCGGTAGAAACTTTGGGGCACTCTTTGAGGTTCTATGTGTTGGTTGAATAGATGAATCTGAGATTGTGTGATGCATATCGTATAATCATACCCATGGATACTCGAGGTGACATTGGAGTATCTAGGTGACATTAGGGTTTTGGTTGATTTGTATCTTAAGGTGTTATTCTAGTACAAACTCTAGGGCTGTTTATGACACTTATAGGAATAGCCCAACCGATTGATTGGAAAGAATAACTTTGAGGTGGTTTCGTACCATACCATAATCTCTTCGTTCGTTCTCCTCTATTAGTGACTTTGGAGTGACTCTTTGTTGCATGTTGAGGGATAGTTATGTGATCCAATTATGATATTATTGTTGAGGGAACTTGCACTAGCAAAAGTATGAACCCTAGGCCTTATTTCCACACATTGCAATACCGTTTATGCTCACTTTTATCATTAGTTACCTTGCTGTTTTTATATTTTCAGATTACAAAAACCTTTATCTACTATCCATATTGCACTTGTATCACCATCTCTTCGCTGAACTACTACACCTATACAATTTACCATTGTATTGGGTGTGTTGGGGACACAAGAGACTCTTTGTTATTTGGTTGCATGGTTACTTGAGAGAGACCATCTTCATCCTACGCCTCCTAAGGATTGATAAACCTTAGGTCATCCACTTGAGGGAAATTTGCTACTGTCCTACAAACCTCTGCACTTGGAGGCCCAACAACGTCTACAAGAAGAAGGTTGTGTGGTAGACATCAGGTGACAGCTTGTCTGTACCCTTGGCAGACTGAACGCGCCTAAGGACAAAGTCACCTTCCTCAAAACACCGGGCATGAACCCTGCGGCTATGATAGCGACACAGGGCTTGCTGGTAGCGTGTAGCACGCGTAGCAGCCTGGAGATGGTTCTCCTCGAGTAGCACATCATCGTCACGCCGGTGCTGATCGTGCGCTACTTAATCATGGGCAAGCACTCGAGGGGACCCATAAATGAGTTCCATGGGGATAACTGCTTCTGCTTCATAGACCAGGGAGAAGGGAGTCTGCCCGGTAGCTCGGTTAGGTGTCGTTCTGGGGGACCAGAGAACTACCGGCAGCTCCTCGATCCAGCGTCTGCCGTGCTTCTGCAGCGTATCGAAAGTTCGTGTCTTGAGTCCACAAAGCACCTCAGCGTTCTCCCTCTCAGCATTTCCATTACTTCGGGGGTGTGCCACAGAAGAGAATGAGATTTTGCATCCGAGGGCATGAACGTATTGCATGAAGGCGTGGCTCGTGAATTGGGCGCCGCTGTGAGTGATGATCCTTGCCGGAACTCCGAAACGACACACCAATCCTTTCAAGAACTTAATAGGTGGCTGAGTAGTCACCTTTCTCACGACAGTCACTTCCAGCCACTTTGTAAACTTGTCGATGGTGACAAACAAGAATTCAAAGCCCCCGATTGCTCGGGGGAAGGGGCCGAGGATATCAAGCCCCCAGACCGAAAATGGCTATGATAGAGGGATTGTATGAAGAGCTTGGGCAAGTAGGTGTATTTTCTTGGAATGGAATTGACAGGCTTCACATTTCGTGACTAACTCAACCGCATCTTGGAGGGCTGTGGGCCAATAGAATCCTTGCCAGAATGCTTTCCCAACTAATGCCCATGATCCAATGTGGGATCCGCACATTCCTCTGTGAATCTCAGCCAGCAGTTCCTTTCCATCCTCCCGGAAAACACGCTTAAATTTCACACCGTTGGGCCTCCTTCTGTATAGAGTGTTATCGACAAACTGATACATACTGGTCCTCTAGGATACTCTTTCAGCTTCATCTTGGTTGCCAGGGAGTTCTCCGGTTTGGAGAAAGTGGAACGATGTGCCTTGCCCCAGTTGGAGCCTGAGGCTCGGCAACGAG
Source organism: Triticum urartu (assembly GCF_003073215.2). Taxonomy (NCBI): domain Eukaryota; kingdom Viridiplantae; phylum Streptophyta; class Magnoliopsida; order Poales; family Poaceae; genus Triticum; species Triticum urartu. The sequence continues at coordinate 172,256,518 of NC_053026.1, read as the reverse complement.
GACTAGCGGCACCTCCTCTGCTGTGGGAGCACTAGCCTCGTACACGGGGTCCATAGGCCTGGCTGTATGGGGTGATCCGGCAGGCTGTGAGGAGTTGTTTCCGGCAGGGTCTCTGCCGGGACCGGATGGCTCTGCTGGGAGAAGCTTACTGTAGTCCAACTTTCTCCTCTTCCGGGCCATTGTGGCTGGTGATACGGAGGGTTGAGAGAGATGGAGAACAAAAGTTCCTGGTTCCACAGGAAGCTTCTGTGCAGCACACTTTGACAGGTGATCAGCTATGCTGTTTTCCGCACAAGGTACATGTTCTATTTGCAACCCGTCAAAGTGCTCCTCCAATCTCCTTACTTCCTCGACATATGCTTCCATTAATAGGCTTTGGTAATTGAGGGAGTCCTGGATTAGGGGGTGTTCGGGTAGCCGGACTATACCTTCAGCCGGACTCCTGGACTATGAAGATACAAGATTGAAGACTTCGTCCCGTGTCCGGATGGGACTTTCCTTGGCGTGGAAGTCAAGCTTGGCGATGCAGATATTCAAGATCTCCTACCATTGTAACCGACTCTGTGTAACCCTAACCCTATCCGGTGTCTATATAAACCGGAGGGTTGTAGTCCTTAGGCAATCAACTCCATACACAACAATCATACCATAGGCTGGCTTTTAGGGTTTAGCCTCCTTGATCTCATGGTAGATCTACTCTTGTACTACCCATATCATCAATATTAATCAAGCAGGAGTAGGGTATTACCTCCATCGAGAGGGCCGAACCTGGGTAAAACAAAGTGTCCCCTGTCTCCTGTTACCATCCGGCCTAGACGCACAGTTCGGGACCCCCTACCCGAGATCCGCCGGTTTTGACACCGACATTGGTGCTTTCATTGAGAGTTCCTCTGTGCCGTCACAATTAGGAAGGATGCCTCTTCCCGTCTTTGAAGACGGTGCCGTTGCTAAGGGAGCCTTGGCTGTTGGCCAGACCCTCCGGCTAGGTGGTTTCCTCATGACCACCTGTTCGGCTGTTGCACCGACGGTGACCTCTCGGGTCATCAAAAGCAACCTACACATCAGCTCGAAGCTCGTCGAGCAGCTAGATCCAATGGAGCTCTCTTCCGTAAATGAGCTCTTGGATCGCATCGCCGCCCTGGGGGTCGCTACGGATTACGACCAGGTTGGGCTTAAACCCGATCTAAGAGAAATTAACTCTCCCCAAGTCACCCACCACGTTGCCGTGGTAGAGGTGCAGTGCGGCGACCCTTCATCTATTTTAAGGACTAGCTACGTCTGAATTCCCAACTCCTCCAAGCCGGATACCCGCGGAGGGGAGGATGTAACTCAAGACCTGAGCTTAGGATCAGGCAACGGGCTAGATTCGTTGGACAACATCCAAGAATCCGAACTTCAGAGTTCGGAAACTCTTCGGCCTCCGAATCTTGGATTGGGTGAGGTTTCAGATTCAACGACACCCGCCCACCCAAACATAAGCGATCTCTCCCAAATCAGGCAGAGGCCCGAGGAAATAGTACATCATTACTGGGCCAGATTCCTCCTGGTTATGAACAGGATAAAGGATTGCCGCGAGGAAGACGCAATCTCAATTTTCTGTAGTAATTGCACGGACGAGGGAATCCTTAACGCCGTAAGTCGTCGTGATATTATACGCTTCGTTGACTTGGTGTCCATAGTACAAAAATATTGTGCGATGGAAAGCGCCTGGAAAACCGATATAAAATTTTGGGATAATCCGGCCTTGAATAGTAATCCCGTCCGAACTAAGAGGGTGCATCATCATAGGACACCCGGGATAAACACCAAAAAGCCAAAACCCTCTACAGGGCATGGAACCGTACTGGAAAGGTGGCTTGATGGACCCTGTAGAATTCACAGTACAGAGGACGCCACACCAACTCACAGCCTCAGAGCATGTTGGATACTCCGGCAGGTGGCCAAAATTGGCGAGGACCTCTTAATCCTGGAGGCCGCAGAAAGCCAGCCCGAGGACACCAGTACCGTTCTCGCAGTCTTCGAGACTTTCGCATCAAACAATGTGCGAAAAAGAACACTCCGCAGCCTCGCCGAAGTCTATCAAGTTGCAACAATAAATCCATGGAGCGACACTGCTATTACCTTCAACGCAAGTGATGAACCTAAATTCCGAACAGCCCGAGCACCAGCCGCATTGGTCCTCAGTCCCATAGTGGACGGCTTTCGCCTCACCAAGGTGCTCATGGATGGTGGCAGTGGACTGAACCTCATTTATGAGGAAACCCTTCAAAAAATGGAAATAGACTAGAGCCGCGTCGAGCGAAGCAGCACAACCTTTAGAGGAATAATCCCCAGTCGGGAAGCGCGCTGCACAGGAAAAATCACACTAGATGTGGTGTTCGGCACGCCGGATAATTACAGGTCCGAAGAAGTCATGTTTCAAGTGGCCCCGTTTAAGAGCGGACATCACGCTTTACTGGGATGGGAAGCATTCACAATCTTCCAAGCAATACCCCATTACGGGTACATGAAGCTTAAGATGCCCGGGCCAAACGGAATTATCACTCTAGCTAGTGATCCGGACGTTGCACTCCGCGCCGAAAACAAGACGGCCGCATTAGCCCTTGAGGCACTATCCGAAGCCCTAGCGGCCGAGGAACTGACTGCGCTGCGCTCCATGGTTAACAGGGATGATGTGATACTCGATAAGAGATCCAAATCCACAGCCTTCAAGCCAGCTGACGAAATAGTCAAATTCCAGGTCCATCCAACGGACCCCAATAAAACAGCTTCCATCGGGGCACGACTGAGCCCTGATGTAGACGCCGCACTGCGAGAGTTCCTACAAGAGAACTGGGACATTTTCGCCTGGCACCCTTCAGACATGCCAGGGATCCCACGCAAGCTGGCCGAACATAGCTTAAATATCCTAAAAGGATTCAAACATGTCAAACAAGCCCTTCGGTGTTTTTCCGAACCCAAGAGACAGGCTATGGGAGAGGAGCTAGCGAAGCTATTGGAGGCCGGATTCATTAGAGACATAAAACATCCGGAGTGGCTAGCAAACTTGGTGATGGTACCAAAGAAGGACAAATCCTGGCGCCTGTGTGTCGATTTTAAAGACCTTAACAAGGCTTGCCCAAAGGATCCCTTCCCCCTCCCCCGTATCGATCAAATTATCGATGGCACCGCAGGACACGACTCGTTGTGTTTCCTCGACGCATACTCCGGTTACCATCAAATCAAGATGGCAGAATCAGACCAAGCTGCAACAGCATTCATCAGACCATACGGCCCATTCTGCTTCAACACAATGCCCTTTGGGCTGAAAAACGCCGGCGCAACATATCAGCGCATGATCCAGACATGTCTGGCAAATCAGATCGGCAAAACAGTGGAGGCGTATGTGGATGATGTGGTCGTCAAATCAAGACATGTCGAATCTCTAATAGACGACTTGAGGCTTACTTTCGATAACCTCCGAAAATACGACATCAAGCTCAACCCGGAAAAATGCGTCTTCGGCGTTCCAGCCGGAAAGCTCTTGGGCTTCATTGTATCCGGTAGAGGAATTGAAGCTAATCCAGCCAAGATCCGAGCTTTGTCACAATTGGATATCCCAAAGGACCTCAAACAAATACAAAAATTAACTGGATGCGTGGCGGCTTTAAGCCACTTCATCTCCCGCTTGGGAGAAAAGGCACTACCCCTCTATCGCCTCCTTCGGCGCACCAAACAATTCGAGTGGACGGAGGCCGCCACGGCCGGACTTGATGAAATAAAAGCCATATTGGCAACAAACCAAGTCCTGGCCGCGCCGAACACCGACGAACCAATGTTATTGTACATTGCAGCAACACATCAAGTTGTCAGCGCAGTGCTCGTTGTCGAGCGGGAAACGGACGGACACAAATTCCCCCTTCAAAGGCCGGTCTACTACATATCCATTGTCCTCACTCCATGCAAATCACGGTACCCGCATTATCAAAAGATTGCATATGCGGTATTCATGGCATCCCGGAAGCTACGACACTACTTTCAAGAGTGTTCCATAACAGTAGCCTCGGAAGTACCACTCAACGATATTATCAACAACCGTGACACAACGGGCCGGATTGCAAAATGGGCCATCGAGCTTCTCCCGTTCGATATAACCTATAAGCCACGGTGAGCTATTAAATCGCAAGTTTTGGCCGACTTCGTCACAGAATGGACGGAGGCCGAGCTCCCTAAAGAGTACGGCACATATTCAAACTGGATTATGCATTTTGACGGCTCCAAAATGTTGGCCGGACTGGGGGCTGGCGTCGTCCTGACGTCCCCCATAGGAGACACAGTCCAATATGTGCTCCAGATCATGTACATGGATTCCTACAATGCAGCCGAATATGAGGCCCTCCTACATGGTCTCCGGATAGCAGTATCCATGGGTATCCAGCGCCTAGAGGTACGCGGGGATTCAAACCTCGCGATATCCCAAATAAATGGAGACTTCGACGCCAAGGACCCAAAAATGGCAGCTTACCGCAACGCCGTCCTAAAAATGTCAGCTCGGTTCGAAGGGCTGGAGTTTCACCATATAGCCCGAGAAAACAATCAAGCAGCGGACGTCCTTGCACGCATCGGAGCAAAACGCGATGCAGTCCCCCCCAACATCTTTTTGGAAAGATTGTTCAAGCCATCCGTAACATGGGAGGGGGAACCCGTAAATAACATCCCGGACCTAGCCGTACCACTCGACGCCGAACAATCTGACACAATTGGAGGCTCTGCCAATGAAATTACACCTCCAGCCCACGTAATAATGGCGGTCATCGCCCCATGGACAGAACCATTCCTAGACTACCTTACTAGGTAGGAACTCCCGGAGGACCAAAACGAAGCCTGCTGCATAGTGCGGCGATCTAAAGCCTATAGAGTCCATGAGGGAGAGCTTTATAAGAAAAGCACTACCAGAGTCCTTCAAAGGTGCATCTCCGAAGAGGAAGGGCGGAACCTTCTGGCTGAAATTGATGCCAGACTCAGTGGTCACCACGCCGCTGCTCGGTCCCTTGTTAGCAAGGCTTTCCGTACAGGCTTTTATTGGCCGACGGCCCGGGCAGACGTTCAGGACTTAGTCCAACGATGCGCTGGTTGCCAACTTTTTGCCAACCAAAGCCATATGCCACCCACCGCACTCCAAACTATACCCATCACCTGGCCTTTTGCGGTCTGGGGGCTTGACATGGTCGGACCCCTTAAAGGTGGGACCGATAGGAAAAAATACTTACTGGTCATGGTGGACAAATTCACCAAATGGATAGAAGCCAAGCCTGTTAAAACGGCCGAATCCGGACCTGTGATAGACTTCATATCCAGGGTGGTACACCGCTATGGCGTCCCCCACAGCATCATAACCGATAACGGTACAAACTTTACCGCCGACGAGGTAAAACTCTGGTGCAAAAACATGGGCATCAAGCTCGATTATGCTTCCATCTATCACCCACAAACCAACGGCCAGGTCGAACATGCAAATGGTCTTATAATGAGCGGCATTAAACCCAGACTGGTGCGGTCCCTCAAGGAATCTAACACGCACTGGGTAGAGGAGCTCGACTCCGTGCTATGGGGGCTGCGGACCACGCCAAATCGCACCACCGGATACACACCATTTTTTATGGTGTACAGCGCAGAGGCAGTTCTGCCCTGCGACATAATTCATGACTCACCTAGAGTGCGCATGTACGAAGAAAGAGAAGTCGAGCTCGATCGGCAGGACAACTTGGACGCCCTGGAGGAGGAGCGCGGTGTGGCAAAAGCCCGTTCCGCATTTTATCAATAGTAGGCCCGAAGATATCAAAGCAGAGAAGTACGGGCCAAAAATTACAATGTTGGCGAACTAGTTCTACGCCTGCCGGATAAGAAAAAGAAAAACTCAAGCCCAAGTGGGAAGGTCCATTCATAATCGACCAAGTCCTGACTGGCGAGGTGTATCGCCTACGAGATGCGTCGGATAACCGACTCGAGCCAAACCCGTGGAACGCCACGCGTCTCCTAAGATTCTATGCCTAGCGCCGGACTCTGTGTTCGTCTCCTTCCTCTGTCCATTTTTTGCATTTTTCTGTCTTACATTTGTCTCCTTCCCCTCTTTTCTTTTATAGCCCTTAAAGGCTTATCTAGTGATGCGCCACTCGTGCTCATTAAACCTGGGGGCTTCTTTAACAGAAGCTTATTTATACGGGCTTCATGCCCAACACATGCGTCAAACTTCTGCATGTACCTTTTTCTTCACCATTATATGCATCGATATGACTTAAGTTTTGGCCAAGCTGGGTTGCCTGGCTCCTGTGCTTACCCCTACGTTCCCGATTGTTTGGCTAGGTGGTAAAGGGAGCACCTCTGCGATTGTTACTGCCGGGTCAGCCGGATGTGTACCTCAGACTAGGTGAAGCCGAAAGCTAGCGTTCTTAAGGGAATATTCGGTCGGTGAGATAAAAGATGATCTTTTTTATTTTTTTATATGCGCCCCCAGATGCTTTTTTCTGCGTCTTTTTACGCAGTCCGGACATGCACTTTAGAGCATGCCTCCCAGCAAAAGGAACCCCTAATGGAACTATTCTCTCTGGAAGATGTTTCTTACTAACCATGTAATATAACATAACTAGTTGGGCACTTGTCTGATAAAGCACTAATGAACCCTACGCCTGGTCTCCACGCATACCACAGTTCTTATATAACCGCTATGGTATTCGGACACACTCCAGACCTACAGGTCCCGAGGTCGAAGCGAAAAGGTCAGCAACGACAAACGATCTGCAATCCGGCTAGAAGGCATTACACATGTCAATTCAAAATTACATAGTCATTCTGACTGATTGTATTCCTCTTCTATACCATCTAACAGGCTGTCTAATTTACAGTCCTGCTGGGAATACTTCACGGCCAACTCTACTTGGCCGTATACTAAGCTCACAAGGATCTCCTTCCCGTCAGGCCCCACTGGTCCGACCTCGGCCATGTGGTTTGGGTCAGACTTCGTAAAACGGGTCTTCACCATGGCCCGGGCTTCCCTAGCGCCTTGTCGGCAGGCCGATATCTTCCACAACCGGAAGCACTGCCGAGCTCCCTTCAGCTTCTCCGCAAGCTCTCCAAGGCCCTCGGGCATGGAGTGGGCAGGCCATAAGGCTTGGGAAACACCTCGCATCGCCTGCCGAATTTGCTCGTGCGGTTGCATGAGTTCGGGAAGAAGGTCACCCGTAGAACCGGGCATCTCCTCTGCAGGACGACCTGTGAGCATACCTACAGACATTACTCTGTTAGTCGACTTCTTCGCCGAACTATTTTTTCAATGTTCATTCAAGCACTTACTAAAAATGCCGCGTCGAAGCCGCTGATTCTCCTTCGTGGAGTCCGACAGCTGGCCACGAACATCTTTAAGTTCGACGTCCAGCTTGGTGTTGGCATCCTGAAGATCATTCTTCTCTCGCCTCACCCTTTTCAACATACTCTCACTGGCCTTTAGCTGGCGTAAGAGTTGTTGTTTGTCCGGATCGAGTCCGGTGCCATCTGCAATATGATTTGTCAGATTTACACCCACACCGCACAATACTAAACTTTCGAAGTGTATCTTACCTGAGGGGGTCTCTTTGGACTCCCCTGCTGCGGCTAGTGCGGCCTCTAGTTGGGCCTTGCACTTTTCCAGCTCCTGGGACACTACAGTATTCTTCTCTGCAAGAACCTGCATATTAAAAGATCCTTAAATCAGTTGCTCTAACTGTTTCAAGTCTCAGGGGCTACTGGTATATATATATTTGACCAAAATTTTCTTACCCGTATGTCTTTTACATACTGCTCTGTGGCTCTAGCTAAACCATTTTGAGCGGCACGGAGGTACGCATCTCCCGAATTAAAGGCATCTAAAGCCTCTTGGGAGAAACAAGCATCGCGTAGAACTGTCCGGCGACGCCTGTGGTTCATGGCACTCTCCACTTCAGAATTTGTGGCAGACAGCCTGTCCTCATCCTCTGTCGGAGGAGCGTCCGGTACGCGCCTTGTGCTCACCTCCGCTTCCTGGCCAGCCGTTGGAGCCTGGCTGGTGGAGGCGCGATTGGCAACCTCTCCGGATGTAGCCCGGCAAGGTCTCTTCGTTTTGAAGATAGCACAAACGTTAATATGCCCTGACAGAATAACACCAGGGAAACAGAGGGTGCGCTATACCTTTGCGCCGGCATCTCAGTCCAGACTTCATTCCTTTTTGCCCCACGGGGCCCTGCGGCCCCTCGTTGGCTAGCCGCCGCAGGTTCGGCCTCCTGCCTTGGAAAACTCCCCTGCAAAACACGGTTGTCGTCAGAAACACCAGAATACGCGAGAGTGCAATCTCTCTCGAGGGAATGAGACTCCGGCTTCTGTCACCTGGGAGGCCGGGATTAACCCTGGGTAATCAGCCGTGATGGCTACCAATGTATTGTCCTTGCTTAGCTGATGGAACACCCCATCGATAAGCTCCACCGATATGTCCGGATCCTCTTCGGAGTCCGGATCGAGGGACCGTTCTGGGTCCTCGGGCTGTGGAGGGCGGCTGTTTATATCCTTTACCTCCTGTCGCAGTTCCTGCACTGAAGTTGTTAGACTACATATCTAACCGTGGGAGTATAGAACAAATGGGCAAGCGCAATTATTCACTTACCCAACTTGGAGGATCGTACATAGTAAATACGGCCTGCAGATTGACGCGGAGGAATTCCTCCTTTTCTCCCTTATACAAAGAGGATAAGATCTTTACTAAGGCGGCGGCTGAGTCCGGCCCCTTACGACCGTAATGTGTGGCGTCATCCTCCCCGTTGAAATCCCACATGGGGTGGCCTCTATATTGAAGCGACTGCACCCCCCGCATAATGCATGCGGCCATGACTCCAATCATGGTTAGTCCGGAATGAGCCAACAGTCTTATCCGGCCCATCAGGTAAAGGACGTCTCTGTCACTTTCTCTTTGAGAGCTCCGCGGACGCCAGCTCAAGCGTTTCTTCAATGGAGCACTGTTGAACTCAGGGAGACCGACCCGGATAGGGTCCGGTAGCGGGACGTCATCTATGTAAAACCATTCCGAAGGCCAGTCCTCGGACGCCTTCTTTGGGGTTCTGGATAGGTATCCGGCCCCAGCGATGCGCCATACTTCGGCTCCGCCCACTTGATATATAGACCCCTTTTCAGAACGGGGCACCAGGCAGAATAACCTCTTCCACAACGCGAAATGAGCCTCAACGCCTAAAAATAGCTCGCAAAGGGCGACGAAACCCGCGATGTGCAATACGGAGGCGGGCGTGAGATTGTGCAGCTGGAGGCCGTAGAACTCCAGAAGCCCGCGGAGAAATGGGTGAATTGGAAATCCCAGTCCCCTTATTAGATAGGGGACGAGGCACACCCGCTCTCCTTTAGAAGGATTGGGGGTGCTCTCCGTTTGTTTTCCGCCATTATAGGTGGCGAGACCAGCTCGGACCGGGACCATGTATGCCTGAGGGAGGAATCCCTTGGCCTGAAGTGACGCTAACTTGCTATGCGGGATGGTGCAACTCTCCCAGTCCCCGGGTTTGGGACCGGAGGGGCGAGGGGAGGAGCTGCGACGGCTGGTCATGTTGGAATGGACCTTTGCTGGGAGCGCTCTGATGATAACTCGCGGAAAGGAGAAGATGTGGTTTGGACCTAAATCCCCATCCCGTTAAATAGGCGGCTCGTTTATACGGCTAGGGGTGTGGATGTAAAAACGCCCCAGCTTTTCGCATTTGTTTGAACACGTGGAAGACGGCCATTATTGGGCATGGAAGCCGAGGAGGACTACATTACAAAAATCGAACATTATTCCTACAGGTACACAAGATTTGGAGAAGAACCCGCCTTGCAATGCCAAACAAATCTGCGCGCCGGACTCGTCGTCATTGAAGCCTGGTTCGGGGGCTACTGAGGGAGTCCTGGATTAGGGGGTGTTCAGGTAGCCGGACTATACCTTCAGTCGGACTCCTGGACTATGAAGATACAAGATTGAAGACTTCGTCCCGTGTCCGGATGGGACTTTCCTTGGCGTGGAAGGCAAGCTTGGCGATGCGGATATTCAAGATCTCCTACCATTATAACCGACTCTGTGTAACCCTAACCCTATCCGGTGTCTATATAAACCGGAGGGTTCTAGTCCGTAGGCAATCAACTCCATACACAACAATCATACCATAGGCTAGCTTCTAGGGTTTAGCCTCCTTGATCTCGTGGTAGATCTACTCTTGTACTACCCATATCATCAATATTAATCAAGCAGGAGTAGGGTATTACCTCCATCGAGAGGGCCCGAACCTGGGTAAAACAAAGTGTCCCCTGTCTCCTGTTACCATCCGGCCTAGACGCACAGTTCGGGACCCCCTACCCGAGATCCGCCGGTTTTGACACCGACAGTAATCCTTATTGACTTGTCTCACCACAAGATGTGAATCTCCTCGAATGATTAGCTTCTTAATTACCAATTCTACCGCAATCTTGAGCATGGCAAGGAGCCCTTCACAATCAATTGTATTGTTGGTGGCTTCTTCCCAGGCAAAGTGCATCTCGACGACGTACTTCAAGTGCTCTCAAACTTCAAACCAAAGCTGGATAACTCCAAAGCGCATTCCACTGTTCTGTCAGTTGCCGCAGGGTTTCGGAGTATCCTTTGTTCAAGTGCTCACTGCTGTCCTGATCCTTCTCTGACTCTGATGTTCTCTGTTCAGTTTCTGCCTCATCCACCTCTCGCTGCGCTACCAAGGCTGCACTGACCACCTGGTTGGTTGCCGCCAACTATAACAAAAGTGGTTCTTGGGGTTTGGATGCAACCAAGGTGGGTACGGACGATAGGTAGGCTTTTAACTCTTGCAAAGCTGCATCTGCTTCCGAGGTCCACTTCATAGGCCCTGCCTTCTTCAATACTTTGAAGAACGGCGGTGCACGCTCGACAGACTTAGAGATGAATCTGCTCAGCACGGCAACGCATCCTGTCAAGCGCCTCACATCCTTAACTGTCCTTGGCACTTGGATCTGCTCAATGGCCTTGATCTTGTCGGGGTTGGCTTTGATCCCCCGATGGGACACGAAGAATCCAAGTAGCTTGCCGGAGGTAACACCAAATACACACTTCTCCGAATTAAGCTTCAGATTGATCTTGCGTATATTAGCAAATGTCTCTTCCAAATCCTGGATAAGGGTGGCCCAATCCTTGGTTTTGACCACGATATCATCCATATAGGCTTCCATATTTCTGTGTAACTGTGGCTCAAAACCGATCTGGACTGCCCTTGTGAAAGTGGACCCGACACTCTTTAGTCCGAACGGCATGCAGACAAAGCAGTATGTACCACACGGAGTGATGAACGATGTCTCCTCTTCATCTTCCTTGGACATGAAGATTTGATGATACCTAGAGTATGCATCCAGAAAGGAGAGAAAATCACATCCCGAAGTAGAATCCATGATCTAGTCGATGCGCGACATGGGAAATGGGTCCTTTGGGCAAGTCCTGTTGAGGTCTGTGAAATCAATGCAAAGCCCCCACTTCCCATTAGCCTTCCAGACCACTACTAGATTTGCTAACCATGTAGGATGCAGTACACCTCTAACCAAACCAGCTGCTTCCAATTTCTTGATCTCTTTGGCAATAAACTGTTGCCTCTCCAAGGCCTGCTTCTGTACTTTCTGCCTGACGGGTCGGGCATGTGGGAAGACAGCAAGGTGGTGCTCAGTTACCTCCCTGGGAACACTGGGGATATCAGATCGTTGCCAAGCAAACACATCGATATTAGCCTGTGGGAAGGCAACGGGCGCGCTTTCCTATTTGTCATTGAGAGTGGCGCTGATAGTGAAAGTACCAACAACGCTAGCTAGCCCTGCCAGGACCTTCTTCACTTGGGGTGCAGTAACCTTGGATGTCTTGTTGTTGGAACACTCCGACACGTCGTCAATGGGTGCCGTGCACTCGAAGGGAGCACGCTTTCCGGACTCCTTGCCGGAGGTCCTACAAACCCTATTCTTTCCTTTGCTTTCCTTGGCAAGAACTGTTGTTGCTGCTGCTTCTGCTGGAACTGCATCCCAATACATCTTGTCCACATAGATAATTGCATCCTTCTGATCAGATTGGATAGTGAGGACTCCCAGTGGCCCAGGCATTTTCAGGGTGTTGTAAGCATAGTGGGATGCTACCATAAACTTGGCCAGCGCCAGTCGTCCAAGAATCCCATTGTACGGTAGGGGGGATCAACCACATCAAATACAATCTTATCAGTCTGATAGTTCAGTTCTCCCCGAAACGTCACCGGCAACGTAATCTTCCCCTTAGGATGATTCCTGCCGGGATTAACTCCTTGAAACGTGCTGGTGGCCTCTAGCTCTTCTTCTCCTATCTAAAGCTTGCTGATAACTACAGGGAAATCAGATTCAACCCAGCCCCGCCGTCCACTAGCATCTTTGTGACCTTGAGGTTGCAAATTGTTGGGGAGACCAACAATGACAAGCACCCGACCGCAGTGGTGCGATCAGGGTGATCCTCTTCGTCAAAGATGATGGGTGTGTGGGACCATTTGAGCGGTTTTCGGGCCTCTGACGCTGGTTCCACTACATTGATCTCTCATGCCCATCACTTGAGTTGGCGATGAGAGGTGTGCAAAGACGCACCCCCATCAATGCATACGGAGTCAGTGGCCTTCTAAAATTCCTGCTCACTAGTTTCCTCTTCATCCCCTCCATCACTGGCATCATCACAAATTTCCTTCTCTTGGCCCCTGGCGGGTTTCCTTAGTTCCGAATGGGTCTACCGGGGCGATTTTCTTCACCACCCCAGCCCTTACCGCCAGCAGCATTCTGACCTTTCTCCTTATCATGCTTATCATACTCTGCCCTCTGCTTCTTGATGAGCTGCTCAACCTGATAACACTCCTAAAGGTCGTGGCGTTTGGTCCGGTGGATCTTGCAGTATGGCCCATCGCCTTTCCCAACTTTTTTGGCGGTGACGGCTTCCCGGCAGGTAGTGCATGCGCCATATCCCTTGCTGGGGGCCTCAACCTTGGCCTTGTTGCTGGTACTAGGCGCGCCCGATCCTTTCACAGTCATTACTACCTTATCCCTTGGCTTCTTATTGCGCTTCTTGTCCTTCTTCTAGATGGCTGATTCATCCTCATCTTCTGAATCAACATTAATGCAATCTTTTTCTCCAGGCAACTTCCTTCCTTCTTCCATCCAGACACATTTGTCCACTAGTGTATATAGTTCTTTCACAGTCTTGGGCAACCGCATGTTCATTTTAGAATGAATGCGGCGGTTGCGCACATTGGACTGAAAGCTGCTATAACGGCTTCCGGATGGATATTTGGAATATTTCTATGCACTTTACTAAATCTGTGCAAGTACTTACGGAGGGTTTCTTCTTCCTTCTGCTGGAGAAGCTGCAGGTCACTAGGCCTGCCGAGCTCATGGTGGCCATCGATGAAGGCACCGATGAACCCATGGCACAGGTCTGCGCATGACGAAATGGAGTTCTCCGACAAGTGCATCAGCCAAGACCTCACATTGGACTTGAGGGCCAAAGGGAATTTGTTGGCGAACACCTTCTCATCTCTTCCCCTGGCAGCCTGAACAACGATGGTGTAGATGCTCAGGAACTCTGCCGGGTTCAGCCTCTCGTCATACTTTACAGGTATCTCTAGCTTGAACGTGCGATCGGACAGCCAACGGACTTGCTGCAGCTCTCGTGTGAAGGCAGGGTAGCCGACCTTGAAAAGTAGGTACCCGCCAACATCGAGCGCAGGCTCATCGACATTGAGGCCGTCATACCCGTCGTTCTGGTGGGGGTCGTTGCGGCGCCGTTCGGCGACGACGCGCGCGTCTCCCCGCCGCTTGTCTTCCGGGGTTCGACGATGGCCTGGACGTGGTTCATGTCTACTACACAACCTTCTTGTAGACGTTGTTGGGCCTCCAAGTGCAGAGGTTTGTAGGACAGTAGCAAATTTCCCTCAAGTGGATGACCTAAGGTTTATCAATCCATGGGAGGCATAGGATGAAGATGGTCTCTCTCAAGCAACCCTGCAACCAAATAACAAAGAATCTCTTGTGTCCCTAACACACCCAATACAATGTTAAATTGTATAGGTGCACTAGTTCGGCGAAGAGATGGTGATACAAGTGTAATATGGATGGTAGATATAGGTTTTTGTAATCTGAAAATATAGAAACAACAAGGTAACTAATGATAAAAATGAGCACAAACGGTATTGCAATGCTAGGAAACAAGGCCAAGGGTTCATACTTTCACTAGTGCAAGTCCTCTCAACAATAATAACATAATTGGATCATATAACTATCCCTCAACATGCAACAAAGAGTCACTCCAGAGTCACTAATAGCGGAGAACAAACGAAGAGATTATTGTAGGGTACGAAACTACCTCAAAGTTATTCTTTCTGATCGATCTATTCAAGAGTCTGTAGTAAAATAACACGAAGCTATTCTTTCCATTCAATCTATCATAGAGTTCATACTAGAATAACACCTTAAGGCACAAATCAACCAAAACCCTAATGTCACCTAGATACTCCAATGTCACCTTAAGTATCCGTGGGTATGATTATACGATATGCATCACACAATCTCAGATTCATCTATTCAACAAACACAAAGAACTTCAAAGAGTGCCCCAAAGTTCACGAGGTCACGGAACTCGCAAATTGATCACCAAAACATACATCAAGTAGATCACGTGATATCCCATTGTCACCACAGATAAGCACATGCAAGACATACATCAAGTGTTCTCAAATCCTTAAAGACTCATTCCGATAAGATAACTTCAAAGGGAAAACTCAATTCATCACAAGAGAGTAGAGGGGGAGAAACATCATAAGATCCAACTATAATAGAAAGCTCGCGATACATCAAGATCGTGCCAAATCAAGAACATGAGAGAGGGAGACATCAAACACATAGCTACTGGTACATACCCTCAGCCCCGAGGGTGAACTACTCCCTCCTCGTCATGGAGAGCGCCGAGATGATGAAGATGGCCACCAGAGAGGGATTCCCCCTCTGGCAGGGTGCCAGAACGTGTCTAGATTGGTTTTCGGTGGCTACGGAGGCTTCTGGCGGCGGAACTGCCGATCTAGGTTATGTTTGGGGGTTTCCGTATATATAAGAGGTTTTGGCATCGAGAACAAGTCAGTGGGGTCTCTGGGCTGTCCACGAGGTGGGGAGGCGCGCCCAGGGGGTGGGCGCGCCCCCCACCCTCGTGGGCAGCCCGTGACTCCTCCGGGCCAACTCTTTTACTCCATGGCCTTCTTCTGGTCCAAAAATAAGTTCTGTGAAGTTTCAGGTTAATTGGACTCCGTTTGATTTTCCTTTTCTATAGAACTCAAAAACAAGGAAAAACAAAAATTGGCACTGGGCTCTAGGTTAATAGGTTAGTCCCAAAAATCATATAAAATAGCATATAAATGCATATAAAACATCCAAGGTTGATAATATAATAGCATGGAACTGAAAGTGTGTTATATCGACTAGAGGGGGGTGAATAGGTGATTTTTATGAAATTATTCACTGAGGAATTTGCCGGTGAGGAAATTCCTTAGTGAAGAACTACTAGCAGCGGAATAAGTACTCAAAGGTAAACATAACAGAATACAAGCATAGTCATCATGATGAAATGAAGACAGGCACAAAGTACAGGAAGCATAATCACAGGATAACACAGGATGAAGACAAACAAACTGAAGAAATTGAACTAAGGAAATTGAGGAAGTCTTCAGTCAAGGTCTTCTAACACAGATATGAACAAACATACAGCACAGTTATGAGGAAATGAAAGAGTTGAGGAAATAGAACCAGTAAGCTTGGTGAAGACAATGATTTGGTAGACCAGTTCCAACTGTTGTCTTAGTTGTACGTCTGGTTGGATCGGCTGAGTATTTAAACTCGAGGACACACAGTCCCGGACACCCAGTCAAGGACACTTAGTCCAAGACACCCAGTCCTCACCGTATTCTCCTTGAACTAAGGTCACACAGACCTCGTCCAATCACTCGTGGTAAGTCTTCAGGCGACTTCCAAACCTTCACAAACTTGGTCACCCGGCGATCCACAATTCCTCTTGGATGCTCTAGACCATGAAGCCTAACCGTCTGGAAGAAGCACAGTCTTCAAAGGTAACAAGCATCGGATCCACTCAGGATCAATCTCTTCAGTGATGCTCAATCACTTGGGGTTTGTAGGTGTTTGGGTTTTTAGTTTTTCCTCACTTGATGATTTTCGCTCAAAGTCCTCGGATGATGGGTTGCTCTATATTGACAAGTGTCGGTTTCTTTCGGAGCAGCCTCTCTCAGCTAGTGGTTGTAGGGGGCAGCTATTTATAGCCTAGGGAGCAGCCCGACATGATAAGACATAAATGCCCTTCAATGATATGACCGTTAGGTGGATAGATATTTTGGAACAGCTGGCGCATAGCACAGTAACAGTCGGAATTTTGAGTAGGAAAATCCTCAGGGCTATCACGTTTCTCACTGTGTAGGCAATCCGCACTGGCGAATTCCTAACTCCTCAGTCAGGACAAATTCCTCAGAGAACAGAAGAACTTCGTCTCTGTCACTGAAGAAATTGACTAAACTATATGAGATTTCCAATGGCTTCACTCGAAGGGATTGGCAGGTGTAGGATTTTGAGTTGAGCATCACATGGAAATTTTTCCTTAGTATTTCCTCGACCCCCTTTAACAGTACGGTGTTTCCTATGACTCAAGAAAGAGAAAAACAAAACTATGAAAACGAAAGTCTTCAAGCTTCATATTCCTCACATGATTATCAAGTCTTCACGGACACACCAATTTCTTCACTTTCAAAGTCTTCACGAAAGTCTTCAGAAATACCAAAATCTTCAGTCGAAGATATTCATTTTTAGGGGTCGACTTTTCCTGTAAATATCAAACTCCTCATAGACTTATAGACCTGTGTACACTCACACACGCATTAGTCCCTTAACCTATAAGTCTTCAATACACCAAAATCACTAAGGGGCACTAGATGCACTTACAATCTCCCCCTTTTGGTGATTGATGACAATATAGTTTAAGTTTTCAACGGCAATAAACATATGAAGTGTAAATACTGATATTGAGGAATTTGATTGCAACATTTAGAAGAACTCCCCCTGAAGATGTGCATAGTGAGGAATTTGCTTTTGAAGCAATGCACACTTGAAGAGTTGAATCATGGAGATCTCCCCTATATCTTGTAATTCATACACGCATTTAACATATAATATGAAGAATTTGAAATGCATGATGAAATATGGTGCCTGATGAAATTCAGCATGCATACAATAATATTAACGAGGAATAAGCATGCAGAAAAGAGTATCAGAGCATAGTGCATCAAAAGTATCAGAGCACCATCGGGTTTAAGATTACAACTTGATCCAATAAAGTTTCAGAAGAACGAGAGTTGTAACTTAGCAAAAAAACGTTGTATATGGGCGATAAAATAGAACCGCTTGAAGACAAACTCAAATTTCTCCCCCTTTGTCATCAAATGACCAAAAGGATCGAAACTGAGGACTAACGCCCCTGAAGATAATCAAGTTGATGAAGGAGCGCCAGCGTTGTTGGGGTCGTTGGTTGATGTAGGGCCTGCCGCAGTGTCGTCTAAATCTTCATGTTCATCAGTGTCGCGCGATGACGAATATGAGCTGGCCACCAGAGAAGGAACCTTGACCTTCTTGAATTTCTTCGGTGGAGGTGCAGACCAGTCAAAATCTTCATTAAGACCCATGTTCTTCAGATCTTCTTCACCATACAGATGTGATAGGATTGCCCAGGTGCGACTGAAGACTTGATGGAGGTAGTAGTGGTTTTTCTTCACTGCATTGTGTGTGGCAGTCATGTTGTGAAGAAGTGAACCAAACTGACGCTTAACCCATTTGTGATTTCGATCCACCTTCTGGTGAAGACTAAGCAGAAGTTCACGGTCTGTCATCACGCGCGGAGCAGTGGCTTGAGGAGTGGACTTGGGAGCATTGGCAGAGTCATGTGTGGCAGAGTCATCATTGGTGGAGTAAGATGCAGCTTTGCGAAACTGACCATCCAATGGACGAATGCCTTCATCTATTACAGCTAGTGCCTTGCCCTTTCCATCAACTGAGGAATATGTCTGCTTGAGGACTTCAATTGGGGGCAAGTAGCTGAGATGATTCTGGAAATCAGCTATGTAGTTGAGTGAAGACCTTGTCCTGAGGAATCTCATGACCCAAGGTGCATAAGGCTTCAGCTCAAATGGAGACAGTGCAACATTTGCCATAGTCCTCATGAAGAAATCGTGATAGTTGACAGGAATGCCATGAACGATGTTGAATACCAGATTCTTCATGATGCCAACAATTTCCTCATCAGATGAGTCGTGGCCTTTGATAGGACTGATTGTCCTTGTAAGAATATGATAGACAGTTCTGGGCACGTACAGCAATTCCTTCATGAGGAATTTTGTTCGTGGTGCCTGACCTGGTTTCAAAGGCTTCATCAGCACTTGCATGTAATGATGTGTGAGCTCAGGTTCACTGTAGATGCAGCGAGCTTCTTCAAGGGGAGGACTGAGTGGTAGAGCACGAAGCAATTCAGAGACTGGTGCAGTGTTGTGAGTGTTTTCAGACATCCAATCTAGCACCCATGAATTCACATCTTCAGCATTTCCGGTGATGTGCAGCGTTGCATAGAATTGAAGAATCAGTTCTTCATTCCAAACGCAGATGTCAGAGCAGAAATTGAGCAGTCCAGCGTTGTGAAGAACACTGATGACTGGTGCGAAGCACGGCAGAGATTCCATATCCACGTGAGGAATATGCTCATGGTAGAAAATCTTCTCCTTGTTGAACAGCACTGAGGAATAGAAATTGGCTTGACTCACTACAACAAAATTGACATACTGTGACGAAAATCCTCGTGACGATGGTAGACAACGTCACCGAAATGCCTAATGTGTGATGTTCTCGTAGGTGGCGTCACTAATTATCGCAAATCGGTGACGTTAGACGTCACTGGAATTCCTCGGCCTTTCAGCACACCTGGTTGCCAATTTCTGTGACGGTTTGTTATTTTGCATGACGAACTAGCTAGAGTCACCGAATACTACAAATGTGTGATGGTCATTTTTTGTCATGTAGCGTCTAGCAGTGGGACCCACCATAGCTAGTTCACGGGTTATTGAGAGGTAGGAGTGATGCGTCGGTTTTGGTAGTGGGACCCGCCATCATTTTTTCAATGCCTATTAAGCGTTGTAATTATTTTGTTCTATTCTAATATAAGTAGGTAGTGGCCATGGAAATATTTATGACTATTACATTCTTAAAAAGGGAAAACCTTGTTTTGTACTTTTTTAGATGGTTATTTTGTTCTTTCTAATATAAATATGTAGTGGCTCGACAAAAAAATTAATCGGGCATTAAAAAATATTCTACAGTGTCTATGCTGAAAACTTCAACTGGGAGCTCGTGAGCTAATTTTGTTTTGTTCTATCTCAAAAGTTAAAATGGAAATAGGAGAGTCGATGACATCTTACTTTTTTTTCTTATCTATAAACAGATTGGGCAAAAAAACTTGAATGGTGCGCTCGTGAGGTCATGTTGTTTGGTTCTATCTATAAAAACTTAAAATTAAAATAGGAGAGTCGATGCAAAAAGGATTGGTACAGGAGTTCGAACCGGCATTAGGAAAGAGTTCGGATGCTACACAAATCGTGCCATCATATTCTTGGACTATACGTTGCCATTAGGAAAGAGTTCGGACGCTATACAAATCCTGCTATAATATTCTTGGACTATACGCCTGGGCGTGTGTGACTATATCTGTAGGTTTTTTTTGAGGGAGACTATATATGTAGGTTAATTATTTCTTCCCAGGGCATATGTGATTCGATCTGATCGTCTTCTCGGCTCTAGTTTGCGGAGCTTCGCGGCGGGGAGAAGCAGGACGGTGATAGCCGAAGCACGACACAGATTGGTTCCGGCTGGCTGTTGCCAATTCCAAGTAAGTGCATCCACTCCCCTCTACCACCTCATGCGGATCCATCCGGCCAACATATTGTACGACGCGTTACAGCGCCGGTGCATCGCACCGGCTACCACACCGCGCCTCCGCCTCTCCCTCTTATCTTCCGCTCTTCCATCACAGGCATCGCATTTGCTCGTCGACGACGGGGACAACGTCGCTTGTCCCCAACCTGTCCCAACTGGCCACCGTCCCATCACCAACTATGCTCAGAGTTTGCAGTATATCCATCACCTGACGAAGGCGCAGAGTTTAGACTTGCCAGTGCTCCCGGCTTGGCCCCAACGCCCAAAGCATCAGTCCAGCCGACCCCTGCAAGGTAAAGGTAAATTGTGTGAACGATTGAACTGTTACTTCTGCTATTGTATTGTGTGTACGAATGTTAGATGTAGCATAGATAGATGCATGGTTTTGCAATGACAGTGAGCATATATATGTTTGTGTACAAGACATGCACAAGCCCGTGGCATTTGGAAACCAAGCATATATGTTGTACTTAGGAAAGACAATGTGAATGAGGTTTTGTTTTACTAAATTCATTGCCTGAGTAGATGTTCTCATCAATCTTGAAAGGGTTAAATTTGTGCCCGTTTTGTTGTTTCAGTTTAGTAGTGGGTTCACTAGTTGTGTTAGTAGTAGATATTGCTTCAATGCGGTGTAAGCATAATTTTGTTAATGGTAAACTATTTTGTTGTAGTGCAATGGATCGAAGCTGGATACAAGGAACGCATTTCACACCACCATACATGAAAGGTGTCGAAGAGTTTATGGGTTTTGTTCGCCAAAATTTCAGGGAAAATCAGGACATATTGAGCCCATGCAAGGACTGTCTGAATGTGGAACAACGCAGCCAGGCTGAAGTAGAGGAGCACATACTATGCAATGGTATGTCCGTTACATATACAAGGTGGGTCTTTCATGGTGAAGTGGTGAGTGATGATGAAGGTGATAATACAGAGGGTGCTGCATATCAATCAGATGATGATGATGACCGTGATGTAGCCAACGGAGGTGATGTTGCGTATATGGTAGATGATATGTTCATGTCTGGAAGGCAAGGCAAGGATAAGCCTAACCTCTTTTCCAAGCTAATGGATGAAGCGAAGAAAGATCTTTATGAAGGATGTAGTGATTTCACACGGCTGTCGTTCATTATTAAGCTCCTCCATATCAAATCATACAACCGGATTACAAATAGAGCATTTAATCAGTTTGTTGAGCTGATTAGTGTGGCGTTTCCACATGCTTATATACCTAAATCATACACTGAAGCTAAGAATGTTCTTAGTGAAGTCGGGCTGGGTTACGAGACAATTCATGTTTGCAAGTTTGATTGTGCATTGTTTTTGGGCCAACATGCCAACAAGAGCCATTGTCCTGAATGCGGGACATCAAGATGGAAAGATGAGGTGGGGAGGAAAAAGATACCTCACAAGGTACTTAGGTACTTTCCTATCATCCCAAGGCTTCAAAGATTTTTTGTGTCAAAGGAACAATCAGCAGATGCAAGGTGGCATAAGGAGAAGAGGGTTGCTGAGGCAAATGTTATGAGACACCCTGCCGATGGTGAAGCATGGAAGCACTTTGATAGTGAGTTCGGTTGGTTTGCTAAGGATGCCCGTAATATGAAGCTTGGTATTGCCACGGATGGATTCAACCCCTTTGGAAACATGACGAGTTCATATAGTATGTGGCCTGTTTTTATCATCCCCTACAACTTCCCACCCTGGATGTGCATGGACCAATCTAATTTCATGATGTCTTTGCTTATTCCTGGAAGAAAAGCACCTGGAAAGGAGTTCCATGTATTTATGCAGCCGCTGATTGCAGATATGATGAAGCTTTGGGTAACTTGTGTCGAAACATATGATGCATTGACGGGGGAACCATTTAATTTGCATGCGGCATTCTTGTGGTCGATTCATGATTACCCTGGACTGGCCACTTTATCGGGCCGTAGCACAAGAGGTTATCATGCATGTGTGCACTGTGATGTGGAGCCTTGCTCTGAGCCATTGAAAAATAAAATTGGGTTTGTTGGGCACCGAAGATTTCTGCCTACTAATCATCCTTACAGAAGAAGCAAACTTTTCAATGGGAAGACTGAGAATAGAGGGAAACCTCGGAAGTTCACAAACAAAGAAGTGGTGGACAGGTTAGAAAAACTTGTTTTCAAACCAGGCAAGTATCCATGAAATAAGAGGAAGCGCCCTGAAAAAGGTGAACCAAACTGGAGTCAAAAGGTGAGCCTGTATGATCTGCCATACTGGTCGAAACTGAAATTAGCATACAACCTTGATGTGATGCACATTGAGAAGAACATATGTGAGAATATACTTGGGGTTCTACTAGAGAGTGATGGAAAGAATAAGGATACAGTAAGTGCAAGAGTGGATCTGCAAAAACTTGGAATAAGGACAGACCTGCATATGAAACCTGATGGGAAGGGTGGATTTACAAAGCCAAAAGCAGAGTATAATCTTAAGAGGGAAAATAAGAAAAGATTCTGCGAGTAATGTGAAATTCCCAGATGGATATGCTAGTAATTTAGCAAGATGCGTGGATCTTGAATCATGTAAAGTGCATGGGTTGAAGACCCATGACTGCCACATACTTCTGCAACAAGTAATGCCAGCTGCGCTAAGAGGACTTGTCAGAAATGATATATATGAAGCCATTGCTGAATTGGGTAACTTTTTCAGGCAGTTGTGCTCAAAAACTCTTAGACTTGATGTGCTTCATCAGATGAAGGAAGATATTCCTATAATTCTATGCAAGCTTGAGAAAATTTTTCCACCTGCCTTCTTTGATGTAATGGTCCATTTAGCTGTTCACCTACCTGAATAGGCAATTCTGAGGGGGCCCGTGCATTATGGCTGAATTTATCCAGTAGAAAGAAGGCTTGGGTACCTAAAGGGAACTGTTCGTAATAGAGCAAAGCCAGAAGGGTCGATTGCAGAGGGCTATATCGTGGATGAGTGCTTAACCTTTTGCTCCAGATATTTGATTAATATTGAGACAAGGTTTAACAAGGAAGATAGGAACAAGGATGGGAAGCGGAGTGTTTCTTGTGATGAATTGGAAGTTTTTTCAGTTGCTGCAAAAGGTTTTGGGTCATCCAAACTCCATTGTTATCCAACTGAGTACGACCAAATGGTTTGGTATGTGCTTACCAATTGTCCTGAAGTAGAGGAGTACATGGAGTAAGTTCACTTGTCAAGTTGTCATCATCATTAATAGTAAAGTATGTGATGGGCTCTTAGCGAAAATTAATTATAATGATATTTTTTGCTTTATTGTTGTAGGGTTTGTCGAGAAGAAATACGAAGGAGAGGTGTCATTAACATTGAGCACACACTTAAGAAAGAATTCCCTACATGGTTCGAAAAGCATGTAAGTTATCTGTTTATGTCTTTGTTATGTCCATCTTGCATTTTTTTATGTTAATAACTGACCATGTAACTACTGTGTGCGCATCTTGTGACAGATATATACTTTAGGAGAACAACATGTTTTGGCGGATTTGTACTCACTAGCATGTGGGCCAAACCAGCGGACAGTGGTATACTCTGCCTGCAATGTGAATGGTGTTCGGTATCACACCTTTGATCGTGAAAAGAAAAGAAAAACTCAAAATTCAGGAATCATGGTGAAGGCAATTGTCAATAATGTAGAGACTCAGTACTATGGTGTTCTCAAAGAAGTTCTGGAGTTGCGGTACCCCAAAAACAAGCATGGAGAAAGGTCGATCTTTTTGTTTCGTGGTGATTGGTTTGATCTCCGTGGCAAGGCGACCGGCATGAAAGATGATGGTTACTTCAAAAGTCTTAATGTTAAGGCGCTTCGATACAAGAAGGATCCTTTCATCTTGGCTTCTCAAGCAGAACAAGTGTTTTACATGGAAGACACAAAATATGGGAAGGACTGGAATGTGGTGCAGACTTTCAGTCATAGACATTTGTACGATGTCCCTGAACTGGAGACAGGCGAGCTCAATGCTACAAATGCATACCAGGAAGAAATGCCCTCGACAACTTCCACTATGAAGAATATTGATAAGTTGTTGGACACTTATAGCCGTGATGATGAAGAAGGCACACCTGTTCATGCTAGTATTGTTTACGATCTTCTGAAGGATGACAACAACTATGATGAAGATAGTGCTACTGACGATGATGGACAGGAAGATGGTGCATTGAGTGAGAACGAGCATTCAAGTGATGATGAGTAGATCATATAATGCCTATTTGTATTTTACCAAAGTTTATAACTCTTTTATGTTCATGTTCACGCAATACAGTACAGACCATGGTTCGGATTTGACACATATACGTGGCCAATAAATCTACTCTGTTCCACCCTACTGAAATATATACTGTAGAAACTAGGAGGCGATCGATCAAGCACTCACCCTGCAGCAATCTCGCGGGTCCCCTTTGCACGCGCCTCTTGCAGAACCACCGGGACGCGACCTTTCTCCTCTCGCGTGACCCATCGCGACTCCTCCCCTCCGCCGCGTGCATCCTCAACAGCAGAGGGGGAAGGGGCTGCCGAAGTGCTTCGGACAGCACACTGTTGCAGAGCCGCCGTCGGCAAAGCAAGCGCCTGTGCAGCGGGGCTAGGGCGCTCCGCCCAAGCGGTGCTCGAGCCACCGGCGGCAAGGTGCGGCAGCGGGTCGTTTGGCGCTGATTTGGGGATTCTTTTTGTGGTCAACGGCACGGAGGAGACGAGGTGATAGCTAGCAGCCTAGCACAAGAGCAGAAGCAGCGAGATGAGTGTGAGCGTTTTTTTAAAGCATATACACCACAATGACATAAGCATTATATCTGTATTCACAACAGCATCTACAACCGGGCACCTCAAATCCGTCTCATACGTCCAAATAGGCCGCCCGGTCACTGACCGATCGTGATTTTCTAACTCAGACGGCCTCCTTAAATGGGCCTCAAACGACCGGACTGACCAGCACCCCGCATATCTAGTCCAAATATGGGGCGTCCGGGCGCGCCCGGGCACGTCTGCCACGTACGACTGATGAAGAGGTCCCACGCGGACTCGCCCGGAAATCTGGCGGTCTGACGGACGCCTCCTCCGTCCGTCATGGTGTGAACGCCGCATGACGCCGCTCTAGCTCGCCGCCGAGAGAAAATCCACCTATTTGACCATACCGGAGTACCGAAACCCTAGCCCATCCAACCCCCTCTCTTTGGGCCGCCAGTCCGAGCCCATCCACCTCCCCCCTCTCCGCGCCGCCAGAGCCGGAGTAGGAGGAGTTGCAGCCGGGGGAAGAAGAGGAGGAGGATGAGGAGCTAGCTCCGATGGAGGTGGAGGAGGCGGAGCAGCCGGAGCTGCAGCTATCGGGCTTCAACATGGTGCAGGCGGAGGCGGAGTTCACCGTCGCCCAGTACAACGAGATGGCGGAGCAGCAGGCCATCTTGGAGTCCATCCAGGATGAGGGCTATGTGAAGGCCAACCGAGCGTTCCTCAGGCAGGAGCAGGCGGCGTCCGACGCGCTCTTCACCAAACTCGACGCAGAGATAGAGACGAAGGAGGCTGGAGCGGAGCAGCCGAAGGAGGCAGAGCTGTAGCTACCACCAATGCTGCTGGAGCCGGACATGGAGGTCGTTAACATATTCGAGGATGAGTAACTAGGTGATCGACGTAGTACATAGGTTTATTTTGTTTATATGTCTTTGTATGAATTTAAGAATCAAGTATGAGATGTCCAGATACAACAAGTGAAATTTAAGGCGTGCTCGGTCACTGCCCGCGGACGCGTCTGGGCGTGTCCGCGGGCGTTTGAGGGGCCATATTTGATATATCTAGATGTATATATGCTCTTAGAGCATCTACAGCCCGACCCAAATCTGCCCCAAACTTTCGGGCGGCCTTCCCGATCACTACATGGACGCATTTTTACCACCTAACTGAGCAACGCGAATCAGGCCCAAACGCCCAGACACGTCTGCGGGCGTTTGGAGGTGGATTTTGCGAGTTGTGGTCGTAGATGATCTAAGAGGTCGACATTAGGCATCTCTTGACTTGCCCAAAAATTTGGTCGGTACCCATGCTGGTGTTAAATCAAAAACACCTGTGTTGTTGGATTACGTCTTCCCTGCCTCGACCGAAACAAAGTCAACGAAAGAAAAACCACATACACCGCCATCGATTTAGTCGGTGTAAGAGTAGGACGGGTGATGACAGAGGATGAACCCTAGATCATTTACGCTGGAAGTTACCAATTTTATTTACACAAGTAGTTAAAATAATCACTCATTGCATTTTGTTTTTGCCATATCAAATACTAGGACCCCTCTGTACAGCTTTTGACATATTTATTTAGAATTCTCCTAAAAAATGGAAAACACCACATCATAATGTTCATGTAAGATTTGCTTTTTTCTTAATCATTTGCTACTTATTTCGAATTAAATGAATTACATAATATTAAGTGGATATAAAATTCTGAAAATAAACCATCTTCTCACAAAAAACTTTTTTCCCTCCACCCACGCAATATTTTCCCTACACTTCTCTATTTTTTATCCCGCATCCACCCTGTGTCCCCACCCGTCAAAGACCCAGCCAAAGTTTATCATTTTATCTCGCCCGCGAAGAGGCACCGCTAAAAGCCACCGCCCACCCGGGCATTTTTTCCTCAGATTCAATCGACTCTCCAATCCCACAACTGCGGCGATTAGGGCCGGCAGATTGGGGGTGGCCGCCCCGCCGACAGAGCACGGATCCACCACATCGACCATCCCCGCGAGCACTCCGCTCTACTCCCCCCTGATTGCGGCGACAGGCGACGGCGGATTGGAAGAGGCTGCCCGACCGGCCGAGCTTGGATCCGCTGCATCAACCGGCGACATCTGATTGGAGGAGGCCGCCCACCCGGCTCTCTTTCTCCACCGATTGGAGCGACCGGCAACGGCTCACCGTAATTTCCTCATCCCGCCCTCCTCATCCCGCAAGCTCTAGAAGTAAGGGATCACTAGGGAAGGGATTTGGGGGGACAAAGCACACACACCCGTGAGATTTCTTTACATCTCTGAATAGAACGACAGTGTAGCAAATCCAGTAACCCTGTAAGATTTAATCAGTCTTTATTCAGTTGTTGTGAGATTTATTATCATACAACGATCATGTGGCTTCCATGCTTGTGGTTCTGCTACCCCATAAATAGTTCTTTACTAGAAGTGGTTTGCGACACCAAGTAAAACTTCGACCCATCAAGGGCTTTGGTTTTCAAATCCAAGTCCCAAAATGATAGCTGCTCACGGAAAAACTTGACTTCCTAAGCATTTTCTCTTTCTTCTGATTCTGATATTTTAAACTTGAGGGCATTCATGCCGTGCTGCTCTTGCTGAACATCTAGACAACAGAATTGAATGCTTATTGAAAGCCCATTGCCTTAGTGCAAGGCTGCTAGCCGTTTCAAGTAGTTCAGAAATATTGTACTGCATCCTGAGTATTTAGAAGCTTTTTTTGGACCGCTCCAGCTACCCGAACAAGCCGAGGCCCATGCCACCGTGCCACTGACGAAAAAGGCCCACAAACAGCCACCTCACACAGACGCTCCTAGGCAATTTTGCCCCAGGGAGCTTAGTGATGTAAGGGATTTGAATTCTGTATAAAGACTGAGTCTCCACTTGTTCTTGTTCAAAACTGAATAAAGATAGAATCTGCACTTGTTCAAAACTGAATAAAGACAGAGTGTGCACTTGTTCAAAACTGAATGAAGACAGAGTCTGAACTTATTCAGAATGAATAAAGACAGAGTCTGCACTTGTTCTTGTTTAACTAAATTCTGGATGCTACATACATCCATGTATGTTATTTATTTCGAACTGTTCTACAACCCTCAAAAGCATCATACAGTAATTTACTTTTAAGGTCCATTTCCAAACATGTTTAAGCAGATTTCAGTCATCTAGTGATGATAATGTAGGCTGGTAGGTGTTTTGGCAATTCATTAAGTTCACTCTTTGTCATCTTTTCCAGCTTCAGTTACTAACATCATGCCACCAGTTCTGGAGAGTGATATGCATAGCAGGGAATATCTTGCGGAACAGAAACGCAAGGGTGAGGCGTATTTGAAGGAAAGGGATGCAAGGATTGCGGAACGCAAGGCTGCAGAGCGGCAGTCTGTTAAAGACATACAAAGCTTAGCTCGTAGCCTTGTATACCCTAGTGCCTCTAATGCGCAACCGACACAAAATGCACGAGGTGCTGATGATCGTAGTGACTCAGAGTATGAACCAGATGCTGAAGAGGAGGCCCATATAGAGGAAGAGGATTTGAGAGATGAAGTGGAGGTCGTTATTGCGAAGTCCAAAGCAATGGTAATATATCATGCAGACTTACATCTTAAATAATATGTAAAATGTGGATTCACTGGCTTTAATTTCGCCTTGGTTGTATCATGTGTATGTCACTATGCACTATAAGTATCACAAATAGTTGATTCAAAAGATTTATTCACATTTTCTGTCTCTCCACTTTTCCTAATTAATATAGATGATGATATCTCTGTTCACTGCATTCCTATTTGAACCTATGCTGACATTGCACAGTTAGTGTTGAATAACTGCCTTGTTGACTCACTTGTTTGATCCAGGCACCTGAAGGTTCTACCATGCCAAAAACGAAAAAGCGTTAGTGCAGCTGCTACCTCAAGAATAACAAGATCTAGAGCTACTGCAACAACTGAGTCAATTGAAGCTACAAACCATCAAGAACAGTCTGCACCAAATCCAACAAACACATCACCTCACCTAACTTCTAAGGATAGCAACTCGCTTGACGCTGATTCAGGGGTACAAGGTTCTCAAGACATGATAGGCACATCTGGACAATCAGATAACATGATTACATTACAAGGCCAAGGTATATGCGACATCATCACTTTACCCCTTCTATTTTTCACTTGAAATTGTAACCTTCTAATTTATCTGCCATCTTGTAATGTAGATGCATTAGCATGCTCCACTGGTCCAACTGATCCACGACCGTCAAGGAGAGGTCATGGACGTAGACCAACCATGGGGCATGGGCTTCAGGAGTATGCAAGCAGAAATGGAGGGAGGAAAATGCGTATTGATTTTACAGCAGGGAAAGTGAGACCTACAGACCCAGTCCAAGGATCAAAGCTTTCTTCTGAGTGTGGTATCCACATCAGGAGCAGAATGCATGTTGCTAGGCACTGGAATGACTATGCCAAAAGCCCACTCAAACATGTTATTCCCCATGCTATTAAAGATATCGTGGTGGGATAGTTTCCTTCAATTTTCATACACGTGTTCACATATTGCATAGTAAATTTAGTGATAAATCCTATATATGATTGGTATTTCAGCTTAACTTTGAGATGGAAAAGGATGACAAGGTTGGGAATGATGTATGCACAAAAGTAATCCAGAAGGGTGTTCAACAACAACGCTACAGGCTAAAGAAGAAATACTTCAATGGTTATACTTCTCAGGAAGCATTATCAAAAAGCCAGCGAACATTACTCATGAGAATTGGACCAGCCTTGTCAATAAATGGTCCAATGAAAGAAACAAGGTTTGTAACAAGATATGCGACCAACAATAGTTTTTGCACTCACATCTACTATATCATATGTAATACTTATATTCATTTTTTTATAGAAAATATGTCAAATGAATAAGGAAAACCGAGAAGCTGTCAAGCATCACCAAAAGACTGGATCTATGTCTTATGTTGCCTATTTCAGCAAACTTGTAAGAATTCCAAATATCTTACTTGTAGTCCTATGCCTATTGCATCTGGCCAATATATATGTGGTACAGTACTAGTAACGTTACAATTTCATATATCTTGTAGAAAAAAGACAAGTAAAATAATCAGGACCCAAGTCCTATTGAGTTTTTCAAAGACACCCATACAAACAGCAAGACTGGTAGCATGAGCGAGCCGGCGCTTCTAGCTCATGTAAGATTCCTCTATTGTTTCTGACTTGAAATAGACTCTCATATTGATCAAGTGTAATCTACCATATGAACATTGCCTTAGCATCAACGTTTTTCTTTATACTATAGAATGCGATGGAAAAGAAAAGGGAAACACAATCAGAAGGTGAGCAGCCAGTATCCGATACAGCGATTGTGGCTGAAGTTCTAAAGGAAGAAAGCGCCCATAGCACCTTCCTTTCCAGCATGGGGTATGCATCAAGATCCAGGAGCTCTGGGAGATCTGCTTCATCAGCCCAGATCCGAGTTTTAGAAGAAAGAATTGAACAGAAGGATAGAGAGGCAAAAGATGCAAATGACAGGTAATTATCTTATTTCCCTTTCTGTTCTTGTTGGTTACTTTTGCTTGCTTCTGTGTGCACATTGCACTCATTGTAGTGAACAAAAGTTCAAATAAGGAGTGCTTCTTTTAACCTGTGTTGTTGACTTGATAACCTTTTGGTGATGCTTCCTGTAATCAAGTTGTTGGTTTTGCATATTTTAAAACATTGTAAGTTATTCTTGGGTTTACTGTTTCATTGGCCCATGGGCATGCTTGCCTTGACATTTAATAATGTACTTCTCTATTTCAAATTGGTACCCTTGTACCTTGTTTTCTTGTCTGTTTTAATCTCATTACGATGCAATGTTGTTGTGTTTTGTCATTCATAGGCATCGGGAGGAATTAGCCACAAGACTTCAAGCACAAGAGAGAGCATTTCAAGAGATACAAAAGAAGCAGCAAGAAGAATTGGAAGCTCTAAAGAAGAGCCAGCAAGAGAAGAATGAAGCCTGGGCAAAGAAGCAAAAGGAGACGGATAATCTACTTGATTTTCTCTTGAGGGCTCAAGCAACTCAACAAGCAACTCAGCAGTCCCAGTCCAAACCAGATGGTTCATGAATGCCATCCTTACATTGGAATCATCAGGAGAACATTTGTGGTCCTTAGTTAATATTAGTTTTCATCTTGTCTATTGTCTCATCTTGTCTAATGTCTTGTGAAACTTGAGTCAGTTTTTTACTGTCATTTTTGTTTACAGAATGATTTGGCTGAGACAATTTCATATATAATATGATTTGATTTTCATATCAACTTATGATGTGATTGTACTCTTTAACTTTTTTATATAATCTGATGTGGTGTGATGTGAATTAAATACTTATTTCATTGTAATTTAGATTCGAAAGAAAGTAAATATATTTTGATGACGTCATCTTCATCCATAATAAAAGTAATGGCACTAGTAGTGGGATAGCCGCTCGGGTGTTGATGTGGCATAAAGTTAGTGACGTTGCCTCGTCACCGAATATGGTACGATATGGCATATTTTCTCCTAACACGTGACATTAATTGACCGTCATGGAAATAGCAAGTCGATGACATTCTATACGACGTCAAAGGTCCCTATTTCGATGACGTTTTTGCGCGTGCGCCGTCACTAGGAGTAATCTATGACGGGGAATCCGTGACGATGCTTGTGACGCCCATAAAATGTCACCGAGGGGTAATTTGTGACGTTATTAGCTATTCGATGACATTTTTTAGCTCGTCATGGTAGGCCCGATCTCTTGTAGTGACTAGCAGTCCAGAAACGCCTCTTCCTAATGCGAGCAGAGTCATATGGGTTGTAATCTTCGAAGAATACGTGATCGCCGAAGAAATCATCAGCCTTGAACATTTGCTTGCATGAGAATGGATCCTTTGGCTTTGGCAGAGGAGTGTCAGTGAGTTGCATCATGACCTCAGGAATCTCAATCGCAGGTTCTTTAGGCTGAGGAATTTCTGGTTCTTCCTCAGTGGCAGTCTGCGTAGTTGGTTGTTCAGCAGCAGCAGTTTCTTCAGCTCTAGTGGCTGGAATTTCCTCATGGACAGATGCAGTGGGATGAGTTTCTTCAGAGCCCATGTGAACAGTTTGTGTGGGAGGACTGAGGAATTTGCTGTAGAGGGGTGAACATTGGAGAGTTTGGATGCTGACTTTCCCAGAATTCATCACTGATTATGGGTGTGGAGCAGCCAATGTCCACATCTTCATCTTCCATTTCTTCAATGCCAGCCTCTTCAGCTGTGAACTGAGGCATAGGCGAGGAGATGATAGGTGTTGAAGGGATCGCATCCACTTTAATTTCTTCATCCAATGTTTCAGACGAAGCAGCAGAAGGAGTTTCTTCATCGGATCCGCTGGGGATAACATATTCTTCATCAAAAGGAACAAGGTCCTTTGATGGCCTGGTTGAGATGGGAACAACATCAATCGGATGTGCAAATGAGCTTGTCATAGGCTTCATTTTCTTCGGAGCTGAAGAATCTGAAGCAGCTGATGCTTTCCTTTTCTTCACAGCACCACGCTCTGCAGCCTTGGTCTTCTTCACATTTGATGCAGATGGAAGGATTGGAGTTGAAGTTGGTGCAGGAGCAGCTGAGGAGTCTGGTTGATTTTCTTCAGGCACAACTGATGCAGTTGCCCTGAGTTCTTCAGTTTCTTCAGGCACACCACTAGTGGGTGCCCTGGCAATTTCTTCAGTGGCTGGAATGAGGTCATCAGCCCTGGAACTCACATTTTCTTTAGCAACCTGATTGTCATCAGCGGTGCTGGCATGTTCTTCAGTCGGCTGAGCAGATGCTTCAGCCTGAGGAATTTCCTGTTGCGTTGGGGCAACAACATTTGAAGTGAACTGTTTAGTTATCTTTACAAATCTAACTTTGGCTCCTTGCCAATCAGCATAGTAGGCTTGGAAGTCATCGCTGAGGGTTTTGATTTCAGATTGGATTTTTACAAGTTCATTAGTGGTCATAGTGACAACGTTGTTCTTCAGGTATTTCTCCTTTCTGTACTGGGCCTTCTTGATCTGCCTGGCCTGATCATATTTCCATTTCTCCTATTGGATGAACTGAGTCAGCATGTGATTTTGACCAGGCGTCAGCTTGAAGTCAGGCATAGGAGTATTTGGGTCCTTGTGCCAGAGATCAATGTAGTCGAGGATCAGCTTGGGATCCAAAAGCAGTGGCACAGGTGTGCCTTTGGCTCTAGCGGCCCTAACTTGTCTGTCTCTGATGATTTCTGCAAGTTCATCATCATCAGCTTCATCTTCTTCAGGTGGCACTTGGAAAGCGACTTGCTTCTTCTGAAGACTTGGGCGAGGACCTCGTCCAGCAGTTGCCTTGGTCTTCATCAGAGTGGGGCCAGATGAAGAATTTGGTGCAGCTGAGGAGCTTGCTGAGACACCAGAGGCAATGGAGATGCATGTAGTCCTTTGACATGAGGCCAGATGCGCAGGTGCTGAGGACTTTGTCGGAACAGCTGAGGACTTTGGAGGAGGTGCTGAGGATTTTGAAGGAGAAGCTTGAGGGATTGGTCGTGAGGACCTTGAAGAGTCTGGCCATGAAGGCGCAGCTGAGGAACTTGGCCGTGAGGGTACTGTTGGTGAAGCACTTGTCTTACGAGCAGGCTTCTTAGGCATGGATTTCCTCGGCTTGACAGAGGCCTCAGCAGGGGCGGCAGCAGCCACAGCAGAGTCTTCATTGAATTTCCTTACTGCTTCTCTGGCTTTCTTGGCCAACTTGCCTTGGCGCTTGGCCCATTCATCAGGATAGTCCTCACCGCGCTTGAGGCTGGTGGGATCTGCTACTTGGCCAGGTGCCAATGGAGCTCTTGGGCATGGAGGATTGAGTGCGAATTTCTTCATGTACTTAGGAGTGACATATCTGTACTCCCTCCATTCTCTTGCCCATCTCCTCTCTATCCTCTATTTGCGCACTTTGCGCTCATTCTTGGTTTCCTCAGTAGGTGTGCAGTACCCAGCATATATGTCATCAGGGATCTCAAACGATGTATTTACCTCAGGCCTCTTTCCTCCCTTCTGTGGCCTTTTACCATCAGCCATTTTCTTCAGTTGAGGAATTTGAACAATCGAATTCTCTGAAGAAGTATGCAACTTTTCTTCGAGGAACGCTGCAAATGAGTTAAATTGATGAGAACCTAGTGATTCGGCAGCTGAGATGTGTACCTGTGAATAGAGTATAGTTGCGAGGAATTTGGAGAGGTCATATGCGTTCTCAGAAGGTTTTTCAAAAAGAACAAGTTTGAGGAATTTGACCAGATGAGTCTTAAAGATTTTCACTAAGCGTTCTTTGTCTTAGGTTCCAAAGTTGTATAGATCGAAGATCCACACAATTGAGGAATCTTGAAGAAAAATGATGCTTAGAGAAACGAACCAGAAACAGATGACATGTGAGGTGTTTAGTGTGTGAAGATTTGAAGAATAAAACACCTTTGAAGGTTTTATAGAGAAACTTCGAATCAAAGAGGGCAGTAAAAGTAATTTTTAATTACCCTGAATGAAGAACACAACGAACAGTGAGGTGAAACAGTGGAGTTCGTCGGTGTAGATCTTCCACGCCCTAACTTGGCAGAGGAAGACGTCTATGGCGGTGGCGGTAGGGTTTGGGAAGCTCGAGTGGGAGAGAGAGATCGAGCAGAGTAAAGGAAGTGAGGAAGGGATGAGGGGGTATTTATAGTAGCAGTGAAAAACTGTTCGCCCGAGGATTTGGGACAAACGTGCCCCTGACCCTTCTCCTTCGCACGACATGTGTCACCCACGTACTATGTAGTGGAGATCGTGTAAGATCGTGGGTGAATTAAAAAAATTATCGTGGGATGCGGAAAGATTTGAGCGGCAAAACCGAAAATTTG
Organism: Triticum urartu; assembly: GCF_003073215.2. Taxonomy (NCBI): domain Eukaryota; kingdom Viridiplantae; phylum Streptophyta; class Magnoliopsida; order Poales; family Poaceae; genus Triticum; species Triticum urartu. The sequence continues at coordinate 172,221,809 of NC_053026.1, read as the reverse complement.
GATAAGATTAGTTTTAAAGTTCCGTTCTCAATTTCTTCAGCTGATAAGGACACAGTGAAGATTTTGAACGAGTTTCAAATAGAACGCACATGAAGAATTTGTGAACAGATTGGGTTGAGTATAGCATAGAGGGGAAGGGTCCGATCACATTCACTTAGCAGAAAACCAACTTGATGAAATAGCAATAAGTGAATGTTGTAGAGGACATAAACTCATATATATATATATAGCCAATGAAGAAAAACAACGGAACCATTGAAGACTATGCAAAGTTGAAGAATATGAATAATTTGAGGAATTTCAACTTTTGGTGGTGGTGTGACCCACCGTATAAGAATATGATTTCAGACAGTGCGTACAATTATCGTAGGGTTTTGAGAATCAAATTCTTCATTAATTTCTTCACACTAAGAGCGTTATTCTTCATTGATTGAAGTAAAACGTTTCTTCATGTGTTGCACATCTAAGTCATCAATTTTGCATAAGTGTTAGGATGAGTGTCCTTTTCAAAGAACATTTGAAGATTCTAGGATATTTAGCTCACACCGCAACTTGCTAAATCTCTTCTCATCCAAGGGCTTTGTGAAGATATCGGCTAGCTGTGCTTCAGTCTTCACATGCTCAATAGAAATGTCGCCCTTCAACACATGATCACGAAGAAAATGATGACGAATCTGAATGTGCTTTGTCTTCGAGTGCTGAACTGGGTTGTGAGCAATCTTGATGGCACTCTCATTGTCATAGAAGAGAGGTACATTCTTCATGTTGACGCCGTAGTCCTTGAGAGTTTGCTTCATCCATAGCAATTGGGCACAACAAGAACCAGCAGCAATGTACTAAGCTTCAGCAGTAGATAGTGATACGCAGTTCTGTTTCTTCGAGGACCAATAGACCAAAGATCGTCCGAGGAAATGACATGTACCAGATGTTGACTTGCGATCCACACGATCACCAACATAGTCAGAGTCAGAATATCCAACAAGGTCAAAAGCCGAGCCCTTGGGGTACCATAATCCAAGTGTTGGTGTGTGAGCTAGATATCGAAGAATATGCTTCACAGCCTTATGGTGTGATTTCTTCGGTGCAGCTTGAAATCGGGCACACATGCAAACACTAAGCATTATTTCTGGCCTAGATGCACGTAAGTATAATAAGGAACCTATCATGGAGCGGTATACCTTATGATTGAAGTCAATACCATTTTCATCAGTGCATAGATGGCCATTTCTGGGCATAGGAATTTTAACGCCTTTGCAATCTTGCATGCCGAATTTCCTCAGTACATCCTTGAGGTATTTCTCCTGAGATATGAATATGCCATTGTGTTGTTGACGAATTTGAAGACCTAAGAAGAATTTCAACTCTCCCATACTAGACATTTGATATTCTTCACTCATCATATAGGCAAATTCATCACTATAATGTTGGTCAGTACAGCCAAAGATAATATCATCAACATATACTTGACACACAAACAATTCACCATCATAAGATTTAGTGAAAAGAGTAGGGTCGAGTGAACCGGGTTTGAAGCCTTTCTTCATGAAGAGTTCCTTCAAAGTATCATACCAAGCCCGTGGGGCCTGCTTGAGGCCATAGAGGGCCTTGTTGAGTCTGAAGACTTTGTCAGGATTCTTTGGATCTTCAAAACCTGGGGGTTGAGCAACATATACTTCTTCCTCAAGCTTACCATTGAGGAATGCACTTTTCACATCCATTTGATATAGAGTGATATCATGATGGTTAGCATAAGCAAGTAATATGCGAATAGCCTCAAGTCTAGCAACAGGTGCAAAAGTTTCATCGAAATCAATTCCTTCAACCTATGTGTAGCCTTGAGCTACAAGTCGTGCCTTATTCCTCACAACAAGGCCATTTTCATCTTGCTTGTTGCGGTAGATCCACTTTGTGCCGATGATATTGTGCTTGCGAGGATCTGGACGTTTGACCAGTTCCCAGACATTGTTGAGCTCGAACTGATGTAATTCTTCTTGCATGGCCTGAATCCACTCAGGCTCCAGAAATGCTTCATCTACCTTAGTGGGCTCTGTAATAGAGACAAAAGCATACTGCCCACAAAAGTTAGACAAATGTGAAGCTTTTGAGCGTGTGAGAGGACCTGGCGCTTTGATGTCATTGATGATCTTTTCAACTTGCACTTCTTTTGCAATGCGAGGATGAGCTGGTTGTCGTTGAAGAGTTTGATCAGCGTTTTCTTCAGCACTATTTTCTTCGGGTGCATTAGCTCGATATTCTTCATGTTCTGGAATGAATTCTTCAGCAGATTCTTCAGTAGGAATGACACCCTCAGTAGCCTTGAACTTGATAGTTTCCTCAGGTGCTGGTTCATCTATCACAGTAGGTAGGTGCTCTCTTTGCGAGCCATTAGTTTCATCGAACCGCACATCTACAGTTTCAACAACTTTGTGAAGAACGTTGTTGAAGACTCTGTAGGTGTGCGAGTCCTTTCCGTAACCAAGCATAAAACCTTCATGTGCTTTCGGTGCAAATTTTGAGTTGTGATGAGGATCTCTAATCTAACATTTAGCACCGAAGACTTTGAAATAACTTACATTGGGTTTCTTATCAGTGAGGAGTTCATAGGCAGTCTTTTTGAAGAATTTGTGAAGATATACTCTGTTGATGATGTGGCACGCAGTATCAATTGCCTCAGTCCAGAAACGATGAGGCGTTTTGTATTCATCAAGCATAGTGCAAGCCATCTCAGCAAGAGTCTTGTTCTTGCGCTCCACGACGCTGTTCTACTGAGGAGTGTAAGGAGCAGATAACTCATGAGTAATACCAAGTTCATCAAGATAGTCATCGAGACCAGAATTATTGAACTCAGTGCCATTGTCACTTCTGATGTGCTTGATCTTCACACCAAAGTTGGTTGAATCCCTTGAGGAAAATCGTTTGAAGACTTCCTGCACTTCATGTTTCTAAGTAACAAGGTGTACCCATGTGTAAAGAGAATAATCATCAACAATAACAAAGCCATATTGAGATGCTTCAATTGAGATAGCAGAATAATGATTAGGACCAAAGAGATCCATGTGAAGCAATTCAAATGGGCGAGTGGTGGTCATGATAGTCTTCGCTGGATGCTTGGCCTTGGTCATCTTCCTAGCTTCACAGGCTCCGCATAGGTGATCCTTGAGGAATTTGACATTCTCGATGCCAATGACATGCTTCTTCTTCGCAAGCGTGTGCAAATTCCTCATGCCTGCATGACCAAGTCGTCGATGCCAGAGCCAGCCTTCTGAAGCTTTTGCAAGTAAGCACACGGCTGGTTGTGGTCCTGTAGAGAAATCAACAATATACATGTCTCCTCTCCTAAAGCCTTCGTAGACTTTGGAATTGTCAGCTTCCATAACCACAACACAACGGTACTTGCCAAAGACAACAACCATATCAAGATCACAAAGCATTGAGACAGACATAAGGTTGTATCCTAAGGACTCAACAAGCATAACTTTGTCCATGTGTCGATCCTTTGTAATCGCAACCTTACCTAGACCCAATACCTGACTTTTGCCTTTGTCAGCAAAGATGATATGCTTCAGATGCGACGGTGATAATGGAGCATCCATCAATAGATTCTTGTCACGAGTCATGTGGTTTGTACATCCACTATCGAGGACCCACTCAGTGGCTTTGGGTTGATCATCCTGCAGATGAATTAGTGCAGCTTACAAACTCATATACTTCATCAGTGAAGAATATGACATCAATTCATCAGATCAATTTCATCAAGTAAAAGAACTGATAAAGCAATATGAGGACGTGAGAAATGAAAGTTCATTTCTTCATGATTAGCCTGCATCCTTTCAGGCATGCTCAGGTCTCCAGCAAATTCTTTAGACGATTACGTGTGTCTGGAGACCTGGCCCTGCAGAAGAGATTAGTTCTTTTTCTTTACCACCCACATCTGAAGGGGTGGCAAAGAGTTCATCATTCTGCGAGCTCCATACGAGAAGGATGGCATAGAAGCCAGTCCATTTTGTTTCACATAAGAGGGGTTAGAGTAAGCATAAGAGTAAGCAGAGAAATTCTTCGAGGACTTATGGACATAATGATTTGAAGAATAATGCACATATCCATAATCCTTAGATCTTCCCTGCGAAACAGATGGGTTAGCACGATGATGTTCATATGAGGACTTTGATCCATATGAAGAATTTGGTCCATATGAAGAATTTGATCTGGGGTTCCTATTCTTCACAGGTGGCGTCATGATGACATTCACCTGAAGATTTTCAAGGCATCTTTTGGGAACCCAGATTTTCTTCACAGGGGAGCCGTTCCTGCAGTTAGTGCCAACATATCTAGCAAATACTTCACCATTCTGATTTTTGAATAGCTTATAGTTGGAGTCAATTGACTCATCATCAGAATGAGGAGATTTACATGCAAATCCAGATAAGTTAGATGGATCAACTGGAGGTCCCTTTGCAGCAACCCATGTAGTTTTGGGGTACTGCTTAGGCTTCCAATATGTACCATCAGCATTGAGTTTCCTCTCAAAGGCGATACCCTCTTTCCTAGGGTTCCTGTTGAGGATTTGCTTTTTAAGCACATCACAAAGAGCCTGATGCCCTTTGAGGCTTTTGTACATGCTTGTCGTGTACAATTCCTTCAGCCCTGCATCGTCAGTGATACTAGCAATGTCCTCAGATGAGGAATTAGTGATAGCAGAGGCATGTGAAGAATTTGAAACATTAGCAGCATTTGAACATTCAGGTGAAGAATTAGCAGATTCACGTTTAATGCACTTCAAGCATGGAGGAACAAATTCTTCCTGAGATGCGCTGATTTGTTGAGCAAGTAATGAATCGCGCTCCTTCTGAAGATCTTCATAACTCACTCTTACCTTCTCAAGGTCTTGCTTTCTTTGAATAAATTCATAAGAAAGCTTCTCATGATCCGATAAGAGAGTGTTATGTTGATCTTGAAGGGTGTCATACTTAGTATGAAGTCTCTGAAGACTTTCAGTCAAAGCTTTTGACTGATCCATTTCCTCACCCAACATATCATCGCTCTTGTTTAGCATATAGTGAGCTTTTTCCAAAGCTCTTTGTTGTTTAGTAGCAAGGGAAGCAAGTTTGACATAGCTGGGTCCAAATTCATCACCAGATTCATCATCACTGGACTCGGATAGGTAGTATTCAGTTACCTCAGCATCTTTTGCCATAAGGCATGATGCAGAAGATGATGATTCTTGTTCGAATGTCATCATTTTGAGAGATTCCTTGAAGTCCTCAAACCAAGGATCATGAAAAGTTCGATGACCTTCATAGACCTTGGAGAGACGGTCCCAGATGAGCTTCGCATGATCGAGATGCATGATATTCCTGAACTGATTTTGTGACAGGCTAGAGCAGATGACATCCTTCGCCGTGAGGTTGAGAAGAGTATACTTGCGAATGTCATCAGCATCCGCCATCTTGCACATATCAGTCAGGCCAATCTCAGTGACGGTCCACAACTCGCGGTTCATAGCCATGATGCGTTTTTTCATCATGGCCTTCCACTTGGGATACTCGTGACCGTCAAAGATGGGGCATGCCACCTTCGTCATACCTGTGGTCGACATAACTAATACTCCAGGCGGTTAAACCAAAATCACACAGAACAAGGGAGTACCTTGCTCTGATACCAATTGAAAGTGCGTTGTATCGACTAGAGGGGGGTGAATAGGCGATTTTTATGAAATTCTTCACTGAGGAATTTGCCGGTGAGGAAATTCCTTAGCGAAGAACTACTAGCAGCGGAATAAGTACTCAAAGGTAAACATAACAGAATACAATCATAGTCATCATGATGAAATGAAGACAGGCACAGAGTACAGGAAGCATAATCACAGGATAACACAGGATGAAGACAAACAGACTGAAGAAATTGAACTGAGGAAATTGAGAAAGTCTTCAGTCAAGGTCTTCTAACACAGATATGAACAAACATACATCACAGTTATGAGGAAACGAAAGAGTTGAGGAAATAGAACCAGTAAGCTTGGTGAAGACAATGATTTGGTAGACTAGTTCCAACTGCTGTCTCAGTTGTACGTCTGGTTGGAGCGGTTGAGTATTTAAACTCAAGGACACACAGTCCCGAACACCCAGTCAAGGACACTTAGTCCAAGACACCCAGTCCTCACCATATTCTCCTTGAACTAAGGTCACACAGACCTCGTCCAATCACTCGTGGTAAGTCTTCAGACGACTTCCAAACCTTCACAAACTTGGTCACCTGGCGATCCACAATTCCTCTTGGATGCTCTAGACCATGACGCCTAACCGTCTGGAAGAAGCACAGTCTTCAAAGGTAACAAGCATCGGATCCACTCAGGATCAATCTCTTCAGTGATGCTCAATCACTTGGGGTTTGTAGGTGTTTGGGTTTTGGGTTTTTGGTTTTTCCTCACTTGATGATTTTCGCTCAAAGTCCTCGGAGGATGGGTTGCTCTATATTGACAAGTGTCGGTTTCTTTTGGAGCAGCCTCTCTCAGCTAGTGGTTGTAGGGGGCGGCTATTTATAGCCTAGGGAGCAACCCGACATGATAAGACATAAATGCCCTTCAATGATATGACCTTTAGGTGGATAGATATTTTGGAACAGCTGGCGCATAGCACAGCAATGGTCAGAATTTTGAGTAGGAAAATCCTAAGGGCTATCATGTTCCTCACTGTGTAGGAAATCCGCACTGGCGAATGTCGGATTTCGGGTTCCGGCAGACCCTTAAGGTTCGAACACTGGGGTGCACGCGGAGATTACGCCTTCTACCTCTCCGTCTCGCAAAGATCTAGACTACTAAAAGAACTGCACAAGAGACACAAGGTTTATATTGGTTCGGGCCACCGTTGTGGTGTAATACCCTACTCCAGTGTGTGGTGGGTGGATTGCCTCTTGGAGCTGATGATGATTAGCAATACAAAGAAGAACAGCCTCGCGAGCGTCTGTTCTTGGATGGGGCGATGAACTGCTGGGAGGAGTTCAGCCACCTTTCTCTTTCTCTCTCTCTCTCACTCACTGCCTTACTCTTATTCGCCCCCCTTGCTATGTGGGTGGCTGGTTCTATTTATAGAGGCCCTGGTCCTCTTCCCAAATATCGAGCGGGAAGGGAGCCAACAATGGCGGGCTAATTTGAAGGGGGACAGCAAGTATCAACTATCCTGACAAAATCAGTCTTTGCCTGCGCAAAGCTCTGGTGATGACGCCGTCTTGGGCTCCACGGTGACCTCCATCTCGTAGTCCTCCTGGTCTTGGTCTCGTTGCACCGAAACAGCAACCTTTGCCTGATGCCTCGGTACTCTGCGGCTGCACTTGCGCCCTTTGCACCAAAGAGGAAAGGAGGACGCTGCGCGGGCTGGCACCCGCCTGGCGCCCTGAGTCATCATGGCTTGCGTCACGGGCACCTCGCGAGGTACCCTGCCTTGATTTCTCCGCCTCCTCGTGAGCCAGCCTGATGAGGCCGCGCCTGAGGAAGTTCCACGTCGTCCGCCCCGCGAGGCTTGGCCCCTCGCGAGGGTCTTGAGTCTTGTGTCGATGAAGATGGGCCGTGCCGGGCCCCCCTTTGAGCCATGCCGCAGGCCGCAGGCAGGCAAGTCTGGGGACCCCCGTTCCCAGAACACCGACAGTAGCCCTCGGGCCCAAGGCGCGTCCGGACTTGGCCGTGCCAAGAGGCGAAAGGGCAAGGGCGAAGCGCCGCGGGCCCTAACAGCCTGCGGCCTTGGGCGCCGCGTGGCGGTTGATGGGACGTGGGCGTCTCCACTTCCCCACGTCGCCTTGGTAATCGCGCGAGTTGGACAAGTCCCTGCATGCAAATCGTGTCATGATTACCTGTGATCGTGGAGGCCGGCGGTTTGCCTTCGCCGGCTATAAGTACGGAACTGCGCGTGCCCTTCCAGTCCATCCCTCCTTGCTTCTCCTTCTTCCCGATCCTTGCTCCGTCTTGCCGCGATGGCTCCGATTCGCCGGTTCTCTGCAGCGGAGAAGGGAAAGGCTCCTCGAGAGGGACCAGACCCGCTCCCGCCGAAGAAACGGCTCGCCTTCTGCGGCCGGGACGAGGAGGACTGTCAGGTGGTGTCGAGGCCTCGGTGTGAGCGGGCTCCGCCGAGGTTCCCGCTTCCCTTGTATGCCCATGTCGAGGGCCTCGAAGGGGTCGATGCCGATCCCCGCGGTTAGCGCCGTCGTGGGCGCCGACGGGTCACGAAGGCTTGGGTTGTTCCTCCTGGGGTCCACGCCGAGGGCTCCTCCCAAGAGTTCGTGCTCCATCTCGCCATTCCTCTCCAGTCTTGGATCCGCCTGCCTCCCTTCTTCGCCTCCATCATCCCGCGGGGAGTGCCCTTGGAGCTCCGGCTGCAGCACACCGGCTGCAGCGCCCTCGTGACCGAGGCAGAGGTCGCGGTCATTGCCCCGGGCGAGGTCTACATGACTCGTGGCTGGAGAGAGATCGCCCGGGTTTGCAGGGTAAGGGGCGTCTTTGTGGTCCACTTGGAGTATGATGGTGCTTCGGTGATGTTCTTCAAGGTCTTCGACGTGGATGGGCGCCGGCTGGAGTGTTGCCATGGGAGAGGTGGCCAAGACCTCGCCATGGTGAAGGCTAGGCCTGTCGACCGCTCCCTTGGCGGCTCTGCAGGCGACGGAGGCGCCGGGGGATCCAGCGAGATCTTCGTGACTCCGGAGACGAGTGACGACAGCTACAAGCCCACGAGCCGGCGCCGCTCCTGGAGCAGGGCGGGCTCGTCTGGCCGTCGCCGACTCTGATCTGGATGGGGTTGGCGCCGGTGCTCGACGGCCCACTGTTGATGATGGCATCTTTTGCAGGAGCGTGTTTAGTTAGCATCCCTTAGGATCCGTTCCCTGCGAGGAATCAAAATGCGCCCCATGGGGGCTTGTAAGGTGCCTGTAATCCTGTTTGTTAATACATAACCCTTGCTGTAGAGCTGTGCGAGTTGCTGATTCCGTCTTAGCTCAGTTCTCCCTTTCGAACCTCGCGAGGGCTTGGTGCTCTGCGTCGACAGGTCCCAGTCCCAAGGCGGCGTCAGCCGTTGCTGGTACGCCAGGTCATGATGCCGTGGTCAAGGCCAGGAGGTGAGCGACCCGGGGTCCGGTAAGAGCCCCTGAGTCGCGATGCTCAGGAGGTCCCCTTTGGCGCCCAAGCAGCCGTCGCTTGGCGAGAAAGGAGAGCGGCGTCGCTGACACGGAATTGCATTAGGTGCGGGGGTAGTGCTACGATAGCCGGTGCTTTCGGGTGGTGACTTATCTCGAGAGCCGGGGATTACTCCTGGTGTGTCGTCGGGTCCGCGCGTCGGCAGGAGCGGAATCGCTCGGCGAGGACCTCGCGCGCCCCTTCTCCCCCGCCTTTGCTCCCCTTTATGCTCTACGTCCTCGGGTCCCGGCCCTCGAGCTAGTCTCAGCCGTCGCTGGTATGCCAGGTCGCGATGCCGTGGTCAAGGCCAGAGGGTGAGGGCTGGAGAGCCAGTAGGAGCCCTGAGTCGCGATGCTCAGGCACCCCCCTTTAACGTGCAAGCGGTTCGCGTGGACGAGAGTGAAAGGAACGCCGCGAGGGCCTTGCCCGGTGCAACTCCCTTAGGGGATCCTGTAAACTCATCACAGAAGGAAGAAAAGGTTGCCATGACAACTATCAGTCTGCCGTTAGTTGCTTCCGAGGGGAGGTGAGGCACTGGAGGCTTGACGAGGTGGCGCCATGCGGGGCTGCCGCGGCCAGAGCTCAGCCATTCAGGTTTGTCAGCGTTGCAGGGACGGACCCATGTGCAAACGTCGCGCCGTTGTGGGAGCAATTCCGTCAGTTGGTGTCAGTTGAGCAGGCAACTAGACCAAACACGTTAGCCGCTAAGGAGAGGATTCATTCAAATAAACGCTGGAAAGATAGACATCGCTGGGTCGGGCCCGAGCGACTTGGGGATGATGCAGCCCGAGGGGCGCCCCCATCAAAGCAGGCTAACGACTGGAAATAAAAGGGATACATACCGCAGGGACGGACCCACACGGCCTGGGGACGATGCAGCCCTGGGAGGGCGCTCCCAGCTGGAAATGAAACTTGTAAGATGTCACCTGCGGGTGTCGAGGGCGAAGGGGTGTTGGTGCAGCAAACTCGGTAGGCTGCGGAAGCCGATCCTCACGAGCCCCCAGGCCCAGGGGCCTCGGGAGGCTCCGGAGGCACTGGTAGCTCTTCGCGAATCATCTCCATCTCTGCCAAGGCTGTGGAACGCCTATCTTCTTGAGCCTCCATGATGCCCCTCGTGAGGCGCTGGCACGTAGCAACCACGCTCGGCAAGCCGTAAGGCATGCGAACGTAGCTGTGGGCGGGCCCCCGCAGCGCCCCACTCGCGAGGGCCAGAGGCGCTCCATTGTAGCGACTTGGTTGAGCCCTGGTACGTCGATGCAGACGCGCAGCCTACCATCCCCGCCTGGATGGGGAGCCACAGCCGGTAGACGGCGGCAGCCTCTCATGATTCTTGATTCCTGTAGTTCTTGAATGGCCTTGTCGATGAACTCCTGCGGGTCTGACCTTCCTTGCCCTGCTCCTTCTTGAGGGAAACGTGCTTCATAACACGCCTCCATGTGGTGCCCAAGCGGCTCCCTCATGACCTTGGCCAGGTCGGTGGCCCTCCAGGGGAGAGCCCCCGAGCCCTTCCTGAGGAGGGCACCGGGCGCGCTTTCCTATGTGATGGAAGGAGGTTCCCCCTGGGCAGATGCGGGCCCTGAGGGGCCCGCCTCCCGAGGGGCTGGTCCGGACGATGTCTTCTTCTTCCTGGGGGTGGTCTCGGGAAGCCTCCTGCTTCCGTGATCCGGGTCTTCCAGTGTCGCGGCCTGAAAGGCTCGCTCCAGGGAACACACTGCATCCTTCTCTTCACAGGGCACCGTGATGACTCCGCCACTTCCTGGCATCTTGAGGACGTTGTAGCCATGGTGAGTCACGGCCATGAACTTGGCCAGCGCTGGGTACCCGAGGATGGCGTTGTACGGCAGGCGGATGTGGGCGACGTCAAAGTCGATGAGCTCGGTGCGGTAGTTGTCGCGTGCCCCGAAGGTTACAGGGAGGCGGACCTGCCCAATCGGGACCATGGAGTCATCGGTGACTCCGGAGAAGGGCTTGGTTGGCTGAAGCTGGTCGTAAGGCACTTGGAGATTGTTGAACGTTTCCACGGACAGGACGTTGAGCCCTGCCCCACCGTCGATGAGGGTCCTGGTGACCAGTACATTGCTGATGACTGGGGAGCAAAGCATCGGGAGGACTACGGCTGTGGCCGCACACTTGAGTTGATCCGCTGAGCTGAATGTGATGGCGCATGCCGACCACCTGAGAGGGCGCGTTGCTTCAAGCCTAGGGAGGACTGCATTCACTTCGCGGGCAAACTGCTTGAAGATGCATTGTGTAGCTAGGGCTTGAGCTCCGCCCAGGATGCAGGCGATTGCGCGTGGCTCCTGGAAGCCCCCAGCCCCTTCGTCTCGATGGCGGTCCTCGTTTCTCCTTGGCTGAGGCGGCAGTGGAGGGAGGCCTGCGTTACCCCGTGGGCGATCCTCACGAGGCTGATCCCTCCAGTCCCCCTCGCGAGGCAGGTCTCACCAGCGATCCTCGCGAGGTTGATCGCGCCACCCTTGGCGCGGGCCGCGGTCTTCCCAGCGTCCTGCATTTCTTCCTCCTCCTCGGCCGTAGCCCCGATCGGCGCATTCGGGATGACGGCCGATCCTTCCTTCTTGCACGGCGCGGAGTTCTTGGCATTCGTTGGTGTTGTGGGTGTGGAGGTCGTGGTACACACAGTACCGGCCGCCCCGGGAGGACTCAGACAGATCTTTGCCCCGCTTGGTGTCTGGTTCTGCCGCGAGCACGGCAGCCCCCTTGCGCTTCACGTCCTTGGCCTTGGGCTTCTTCTCTTCTGGGTCTGCGGCAGGCAGCTCGAGGAGGGAGAGGCGTCCTTCCTCAGCCCTGGCGCACTTGGTCGCCAAGTTGAACAGCTCCAGGGAGGTGCACAGGTCTTCATGCATCGCCAACTCCTCCTTCATCTTGACGTTGCGCACACCATCGGAGAAGGCCGAGATGATGGCCTCCTCGGACACCATGGGGATCTTGAGGCATGCGCTGTTGAAGCGCTGGATGTACTTTTGCAGGGTCTCTCCGGGTTGTTGCTTGATGTGGCGCATGTCGCTCACGGCGGGTGGCCGGTCGCGAGTACCATGGAAGTTGGCGATGAAGCGGGTGCGCATCTGGTCCCAGGAAGAGATCGTGCCTGGAGCCAGATTCAGGAGCCAGGTGCGAGCTCCTTCCTTGAGCGCCATGGGGAACCAGCTCGCCATGACCTTCTCGTCCCCGCTGGCAGCTTCGATGCCTAGCTCATAGAGCTGGAGGAACTCTGCAGGGTCAGTCGTGCCGTCGTAATGAGGAGGCAGGTCTGGCTTGAACTTTCCGGGCCACGCGACGCTACGTAGCTCGATGGTGTAGGCACGGCAGCCTGTGGTGGCCACGAAAGGCTTCGGCTGGTGGAGAGCTCGGTCTTGAGGGTCCCCACACGCTGCATCTAGGAGCAGCGCGGGGTCTTGGTGTGGCGGAGCCGGAGCAGGGTTGCGGCGTGCCGGAGCAGGGAGCGCCCGGGCAGCTCCTTGCGAGCGAGGGACTTCTTGGCAGCTCCGTTCTTGTTGCGCTGGCACCTGACGGAGCGGGTTCCGCCCAGGGGCCACGCGCCTTGGAGCCATGGCGTCTTCTTGGAGAGGAGGCGGCTGGTACGCCTCCGGAGCTTCGTTGCCCGCGTGGGGCGGGGTGTGGCGCAGCGGAACGGACGGCGCGTGAGAGCCCCCTGCGGCGCGGACAAGCTCGGCGACGCGGTCGAGCCACTCTTCGTAGACGTCATCGACGGGATGGTAGCGCAGGAGCTCGTTTGCCGCGAGGAGCGCAGCTCGAGCCTCCAATGGGGCACGGAGCGCGCGGGACAAAGAACCAGCTGGTGCGAGCGATGGAGTAGCGGTGCGGCCGTCTTGCCGCACGGATGGATGCTGAGACGACGCTTGCTGCTCGCCCCCCGCCGGGCCGGTGGCGGCGTTGATGGCGGGCGACGCGGGAAGCGATGGCGGCCCGGTGCTCGGCGCGGGCCCGACGAGCGTCGGACATGGATGCGACGGTAGGAGGAGAACTAGGCAGTGGAAAATGAATTCCGGCGCACCCCTACCTGGCGCGCCAAATGTCGGATTTCGGGTTCCGGCAGACCCTTAAGGTTCGAACACTGGGGTGCACGCGGAGATTACGCCTTCTACCTCTCCGTCTCGCAAAGATCTAGACTACTGAAAGAACTGCACAAGAGACACAAGGTTTATACTGGTTCGGGCCACCGTTGTGGTGTAATACCCTACTCCAGTGTGTGGTGGGTGGATTGCCTCTTGGGGCTGATGATGATGAGCAATACAAAGAAGAACAGCCTCGCGAGGGTCTGTTCTTGGATGGGGCGATGAACTGCTGGGAGGAGTTCAGCCACCTTTCTCTCTCTCTCTCTCTCACTCACTGCCTTACTCTTATTCGCCCCCTTGCTATGTGGGTGGCTGGTTCTATTTATAGAGGCCCTGGTCCTCTTCCCAAATATCCAGCGGGAAGGGAGCCAACAATGGCGGGCTAATTTGAAGGGGGGCAACAAGTATCAACTATCCTGACAAAAGCAGTCTTCGCCTGCGCAAAGCTCTAGTGATGACGCCGTCTTGGGCTCCACGGTGACCTCCATCTCGTAGTCCTCCTGGTCTTGGTCTCGTTGCACCGAAACAGCAACCTTTGCCTGATGCCTCGGTACTCTGCGGCTGCACTTGCGCCCTTTGCACCAAAGAGGAAAGGAGGACGCTGCGCGGGCTGGCACCCGCCTGGCGCCCTGAGTCATCATGGCTTGCGTCACGGGCACCTCGCGAGGTACCCTGCCTTGATTTCTCCGCCTCCTCGTGAGCCAGCCTGATGAGGCCGCGCCTGAGGAAGTTCCACGTCGTCCGCCCCGCGAGGCTTGGCCCCTCGCGAGGGTCTTGAGTCTTGTGTCGATGAAGATGGGCCGTGCCGGGCCCCCCTTTGAGCCATGCCGCAGGCCGCAGGCAGGCAAGTCTGGGGACCCCCGTTCCCAGAACGCCGACAGCGAATTCCTAACTCCTCAATCAGGACAAATTCCTCAGAGACCAGAAGAACTTCGTCTCTGTCACTGATGAAATTGACTGAACTGTATGAGATTTCCAATGGCTTCACTCGAAGGGATTGGTAGGTGTAGGATTTTGAGTTGAGCATCACATGGAAATTTTTCCTTAGTATTTCCTCGACCCCCTTTAACAGTACGGTGTTTCCTATGACTCAAGAAAGAGAAAAACAAAACTATGAAAACGAAAGTCTTCAAGCTTCATATTCCTCGCATGATTATCAAGTCTTCACGGACACACCAATTTCTTCACTTTCAAAGTCTTCATGAAAGTCTTCAGAAATACAAAAATCTTGAGTCGAAGATATTCATTTTTAGGGGTCGACTTTTCCTGTAAATATCAAACTCCTCATAGACTTATAGACCTGTGTACAGTCACACACGCATTAGTCCCTTAACCTAGAAGTCTTCAATACACCAAAATCACTAAGGGGCACTAGATGCACTTACAGGAACAATAAAAAATTATAGATATGTTGGAGACGTATCAAGCATCCCCAAGCTTAATTCATGCTCGTCCTCGAGTAGGTAAATGATAAAAACAAAATTTTTGATGTGGAATGCTACCTAACATATTTATCAATGTAATCTTCTTTATTGTGGCAAGAATATTCAGATCCATAAGATTCAAGACAAAAGTTTAATATTGACATAAAAATAATAATACTTCAAGCATACTAACTAAGCAATTATGTCTTCTCAAAGTAACATGGCCAAAGAAAGCTTATCCCTACAAAATCATATAGTTTGGCTATGCTTCGTTTTCGTCACACAAAAATGCTCTCAGTATGCACAACCCCGATGACAAGCCAAGCAATTGTTTCATAATTTAGTAATCTCAAACTTTTTTCAACTTTCACGCAATACATGAGCATGAGCCATGGACATAGCACTATGGGTGGAATAGAATATAATGATGGGGGTTGTGTGGAGAAGACAAAAAAGGAGAAAATCTCACATTGACGCAGCTAATCAACAGGCTATGAAGATGCCCATCAATTGATGTCAATGCGAGCAGTAGGGATTGCCATGCAACAGATGCACTAGAGCTATAAATGTATGAGAGCTCAACAAAAGAAACTAAGTGGGTGTACATCCAACTTGCTTGCTCGCTAAGACCTAGGGCATTTGAGGAAGCCCATTGTTGGAATATACAAGCCAAGTTCTATAATGAAAAATTCCCACTAGTTTATGAAAGTGACAAAACAAGAGACTCTCTATCATAAAGATCATGGTGCTACTTTGAAGCACAAGTGTGGAAAAAGGATAGTAGCATTGTCCCCTTTTATTTCTTTTTTTATTTGGCCCCCTTTTTTTATTTGGCCTTTCTTATTTTTTTATTTGGCCTTTCCCTTTTTTTGCCTTTATTTTTTTTCCTTTTTTTCCAGGACAATGCTCTATTAATGACGATCATCACACTTCTATTTATTTAAAACTCAAAGATTACAACTCGATACTAGAACAAAATATGCCTTGCGGTGTACCGGGATGGGCAATGAATCAGGAGTGACATGTATGATAAATTATGCATGGTGGCTTTGCCATAAATATCATGTCAACTACATGATCCCGCAAGGCAATATGCCAATGATGATGTGTGTCATGATGAACGGAACAGTGGAAAGTTGCATGGCAATATATCTCGGAATGGCTATGGAAATGCCATAATAGGTAGGTATGGTGGCTGTTTTGAGCAAGATATAAGGATGTTTATGTGTGAAAGTGCGTATCATATCATGCGGTTTGGATGCACCGGTGAAGTTTGCACCAACTCTCGAGGTGAGAAAGGGCAATGTACGGTACCGAAGAGGCTAGCAATGATGGAAGGGCGAGAGTGCGTATAATCCATGGACTCAACATTAGTCATAAAGAGCTCATATACTTATTGAAAAAATCTACAAGTCATCAAAAACCAAGCACTACGTGCATGCTCCTAGGGGGATAGATTGGTAGGAAAAGACCATCGCTCGTCCCCGGCCGCCACTCATAAGGAAGACAATCAAAGAACACCTCATGTTTCAAATTTGTCACACAACGGTTACTATACGTGTATGCTACGGGACTTGCAAACCTCAACACAAGTATTTCTCAAATTCACAATTACTCAACTAGCACAACTCTAATATCACCATCTTTATATCTCAAAACAATCATCAAGTATCAAACTTCTCATAGTATTCAATGAACTCTATATGAAAGTTTTTATTATATCCCTCTTGGATGCCTATCATATTAGGACTAAATTCATAACAAAAGCAAATTACCATGCTGTTATAAAGACTCTCAAAATAATATAAGTGAAGCATGAGAGTTCATCTATTTATTCAAAATAAAACCACCGTCGTGCTCTAAAAAGATATAAGTGAAGCACTAGAGCAAATGACAAACTACTCCGAAAGATATAAGTAAAGATCAATGAGTAGTCGAATAATTATGTAACTATGTGAAGACTCTCTAACATTTAATAATTTCATATATTGGTATTTTATTAAAACAGTAAGCAAAACAAAATAAAATAAATTGACGCTCCAAGCAAAACACATATCATGTGGTGAATAAAAATATAGCCTCAAGTAAAGTTACCGATGAACGAAGACGAAAGAGGGGATGCCATCCGGGGCATCCCCAAGCTTAGGCTCTTGGTTTTCCTTGAATATTACCTTGGGGTGCCATGGGCATCCCCAATCTTAGGCTCTTGCCACTCCTTATTCCATAATCCATCGAATCTTTACCCAAAACTTGAAAACTTCACAACACAAAACTTAACAGAAAACTCGTAAGCTCCGTTAGTATAAGAAAATAAATCACCACTTAGGTACTGTTGTGAACTCATTCTAAATTCATATTGGTGTAATATCTACTGTATTCCAACTTATCTATGGTTCATAGCCTCCGATACTACTCATAGATTCATCAAAATATGCAAACAACACAATGAAAACAGAATCTATCAAAAACAGAAAAGTCTGTAGTAATCTGTATCATTCGAATACTTATTTACTCCAAAAATTCTGAAATAAATTGGTGGACCTGAGGAATATTTCTATTAATCATCTGCAAAAAGAATCAACCTAATTGCACTCTTCAGTAAAAAATGGCAGCTAATCTCGTGAGCGCAAAAGTTTCTGTTTTTTACAGCAAGATCGCAAAGACTTCACCCAAGTCTTCCCAAAGGTTCTACTTGGCACAAACACTAATTAAAAAATAAAACCACATCTAAACAGAGGCTAGATCAATTATTTATTACTAAACAGGAGCAAAAAGCAAAGAACAAAAATAAAATTGGGTTGCCTCCCAACAAGCGCTATCGTTTAACGCCCCTAGCTAGGGATGATGATTTCAATGATGCTCACATAAAAGATAAGAATTATAAATTAAAGAGAACATCATGAAGAATATGACTAGCACATTTAATTCTAACCTACTTCCTATGCATAGGGTTTGTGAGCAAACAACTTATGGGAACAATAATCAACTAGCTTAGGAAGGCAAAACAAGCATAACTTTAAAACCTTAAGCACATAGAGAGGAAACTTGATATTATTGCAATTCCTACAAGCATATATTCCTCCCTCATAATAATTTTAAGTAGCATAATGAATGAATTCAACAATATATCTATCACATAAAGCATTATTTTCATGATGCATAAGCATATAAATTTTATTACTCTTCACATAAGCAAATTTATTGTCATGGATAATAGTGGGAGAAAACTCAACAAAATAACTATCATGTGAGGCATAATCCAATTGAAAATTAAAATCAATATGAAAAGTTTCATGGTTATCATTATTCTTTATAGCATACATGTCATCACAATAATCATCATAGATAGCAACTTTGTCCACATAATCAATTGGAACCTCTTCCGAAACAATGGATTCATCACTAAATAAAGTCATGACCTCTCCAAATCCACTTTCACAATTATCACAATATGATTCAACACCCTCCAAAATAGTGGGATCATTAATTCCTAAAGTTGATGCTCTTTCAAACCCACTTTCATCAATATAATCATCATAAATAGGAGGCATGCTATCATCAAAATAAATTTGCTCATCAAAACTTGGGGGACAAAAAAATATCATCTTCATCAAACATAGCATCCCCAAGCTTGTGGCTTTGCATATCATTGGCATCATGGGTATTCAAAGAATTCATACTAACAACATTGCAATCATGCTCATCATCTAAAGATTTAGTGCCAAACATTTTAATACATTCTTCTTCTAACACTTTGGCACAATTATCGGAATCCATATTTTCACGAAAGATATTAAAAAGATGAAGCATATGAGGCAACCTTAATTCCATTTTATTGTAGTTTTGTTCTATAGACTAAACTAGTGATAAAACAAGAAACAAAAAGATTCGATTGCAAGATCTAAAGATATACCTTCAAGCGCTAACCTCCCCGACAACAGTGCCAAAAAAGAGCTTGATGTCTACTACACAACCTTCTTCTTGTAGACGTTCTTGGGTCTCCAAGTGCAGAGGTTTGTAGGACAGTAGAAAATTTCCCTCAAGTGGATGTTATCAATCCGTGGGAAGCGTTGGTTGAAGATGGTCTCTCTCAAGCAACCCTGCAACCAAATAACAAAGAGTCTCTTGTGTCCCCAACACACCCAATACAATGGTAAATTGTATAGGTGCACTAGTTCAGCGAAGAGATGGTAATACAAGTGCAATATGGATGGTACATATAGGTTTTTGTAATCTGAAAATATAAAAAATGCAAGGTAACTAATGATAAAAGTGAGCACAAATGGTATTGCAATCCTAGGAAATAAGGCCTAGGGTCCATACTAGTGCAAGTCCTCTCAACAATAATAACATAATTGGATCATATAACTATCCCTCAACATGCAACAAAGAGTCACTCCAAAGTCACTAATAGCGGAGAACAAACGAAGAGATTATTGTAGGGTACGAAACCACCTCAAAGCTATTCTTTCTGATCGATCTATTCAAGAGTCCATAGCAAAATAACACGAAGCTATTCTTTCTGTTCAATCTATCATAGAGTTCGTACTAGAATAACACCTTAAGACACAAATCAACCAAAACCCTAATGTCACCTAGATACTCCAATGACACCTCAAGTATCCGTGGGTATGATTATACGATATGCGTCACACAATCTCAGATTCATCTATTCAACCAACACAAAGAACTTCAAAGAGTGCCCCAAAGTTTCTACCGGAGAGTCAAGACGAAAACGTGTGCCAACCCCTATGCATAAGTTCACGAGGTCACGAAACTCGCAAGTTGATCACCAAACCATACATCAAGTAGATCACGTGATATCCCATTGTCACCACAAATAAGCACATGCAAGACATACATCAAGTGTTCTCAAATCCTTAAAGACTCAATCCGACAAGATAACTTCAAAGGGAAAACTCAATTCATCACAAGAGACTAGAGGGGGAGAAACATCATAAGATCCAACTATAATAGAAAAGCTCGCGATACATCAAGATCGTGCTGAATCAAGAACACGAGAGAGAGAGAGAGAGATCAAACACATAGCTACTGGTACATACCCTCAGCCCTGAGGGTGAACTACTCCCTCCTCGTCATGGAGAGCACCGGGATGATGAAGATGTCCACCGGAGAGGGATTCCCCCCTTCCGCAGGGTGCCGGAACGGGTCTAGATTGGTTTTCAGTGGCTATGGAGGCTTATGGCGGCGGAACTCCCGATCTAGGTTATGTTCTGGGGGTTTCTGTATATATAAGAGGTTTTGGCGTCGAGAAAAAGTCAGGGGGGTCTCCGGGTTGTCCACGAGGTAGGGAGGCACGCCCAGGGGGTGTGGGCGCGCCCCCACCCTCGTGGGCAGCCCGGGACAGTTCTGGCCCAACTCTTTTACTCCATGGCCTTCTTCTGGTCCAAAAATAAGTTTCGTGAAGTTTCAGATCAATTGGACTCCGTTTGATTTTCCTTTTTTGTAAAACTCAAAAACAAGGAAAAAATAGAAACTGGCACTGGGCTCTAGGTTAATAGGTTAGTCCAAAAAATCATATAAAATAGCATATAAAACATCCAAGGTTGATAATATAATAGCTTGGAACAATCAAAAATTATAGATACGTTGGAGACGTATCAGTGCTCGATGGTCAGAAGAGGCCATCGAGACGTCGTCGGGGTCCTGAATCTGCTGCGCCCATGCCGACTGCCGTGGTGGGGACTGAACCATGGGGACGGCCCCCTCTGTACGACCAGTGGTGTGGGCGGTGGCTATTGCTTGGGGAGGTTACAGTGGGCAAGCTCTTCATGAGCCCCCAGCTTCGGCGAAACTGAGCAGGCTTTGGATGGTCGCACGCCACTCATCCATCTACTCGGCTGCTGGCGGGAACTTGAGTAATAGCTGTGCTCGCGCCATATGCTCTATGATCGTGCTTGGCATGGATATCGATGACATCGACCGCACCGTCGCTTGGCTCCTGATGGCGCCAACAGCGGCGACGGTGGCGGCGTCGCGCCCACGCTGCTGTGGGACGCCCACCAGGGCAGCGGGGATGCGCGGCGGTGGTGCTCGAAGATCAGTGGTTCGGTTGAGCATAGTGGTCTGGCTGGCTCGTCCGGGAGGAGGCGCGTGCGCCGCGGTTGCTCCCGTGGTGGGGGCGACCTTAGGGCGATGGCTCGCCCCGGACCGAGCGCCGTTGTTGTGGCTGTGCTCATCGGTGGGAGGAGGGGGCGCGAACGGAGTGACCACCTCACCCGGACATTGTAGAATCTGACCGTCAAGACGTTGTTGATGTTGTTCTCTTCCGGTAACTCCAGCCCCCGTGTCGGCCGCGAATGAGGTGGTAATGGCGCCACCTGCTCCAACCATGTCCCCAGCAGTGTCCACGTCCTCGCGCGCCTCCGTGTCCCCCACGACGTTAGAGGCCGCAGGCGGTGGAGCTTTTGAGGTGGATGGATGGGCCAAGGTACCAGATTTATTCTTGGGCGCCATGGTCGATGGCACTATCGAGGATGAAGATGGTGATGGAGATGACGCGCAGCGTAGACTTTCAGGTTCGCGCAAGCGCTCTCCCTACCTGGCGTGCCAAAGATGTCGCAAGATATCCTCGGCCACCTATGGGACCGGGTGACCCCTTGCTAGTTCTGCAGGGGGACGTCGCGTTGCACAAAGAGCAGACCAGCGTACGACAACACAACAGAGAGCACACAAGCAATTTTCCCATGTTCGGGCCGCCGCGAGGCTTAAGACCCTCCTCCTGCTTTGGTGGATTGATGGTGGAATGAACGTGGTGGTGCGTAGTACACATGCCTGGCAGGGTTTGCCTTGGGGCCACAGCGACTACGCACGTATGGTGGCTTGGGTTCCTCAACTTTCCAAACCTTCCTACGAGTGCCATGGGCTTCCTTTTATAGATTAAGGGGTCACCACAATGGCAAAGTAGTCATTATACACTGATATGATAGCAAACAGTTCTATCATACCTAACTCTATGGGCTGACAGGGTGCATTAAATGCACCTTGTAGTGTCACATCACTGGTCGCTCGACAAGGCTTGCCGGGCTAACTTGCTAGCTCCGCGCCTGTTCCGTTGACAAGTCGCAAGACGGGTGTCATCTATAGGCTTCCTCTGTAGGAAATGGCTGCCATGTGGGGAATGGCTTCCACTTAATCATCTTGCGGCTTGACACCGCACTGATTGATGACATGGGTCATGCTTGAGTGGTTGGTGGGGTGGTTCTGCCACCGCGAGCCCCGGCAGGCCTTGCTGGGGTGCATCGGTTGCCTGTTTCTTTCGGTGGCCTTGCCCCTTGCCGGGCTCGCCTGCCCGGCAAGGGAGGCCCTTCTCTTGCCGGTATGTTTCTCTCCTGGCTTGATCTTGGTCTATCTAGACTGTGTGTTGGTTCTTCAAATCCCTTGGTCCTTCAACCCTTGTCTTGGGTAGGTGTTTCAATCTTGATCTTGTGCCTGTACACAGTTTGGGCAATAGACCCAAGGTTTATTGCACTGACAACTTTATTTTTTTAATGGCATGCCGTTAAGTTTTTAAGCACGACTAACTGGTACTGTATGCAGAGAAAATATAAACTAATCTAACACTACTCCACCTCTAGTACTAGTATCAAAAAAGATATATAGGCTGGAGCATCAGCGCTTGCTTGTTAAGGGCTGCCCACTTGCTCCTCACACTATCACCCTCTCTCCAGATCTAAAAAAGACGGCGGTGCCCCTCTCTCTCCCTCCTCACCGCTGGTCATAGATCCGCTGGGGAAGAAAAGGACGTGTAGCGTTGACGCACTCGTCGTCGGTGAGCAAGGTCATGCACTGATGACAAGGCCGTCCTCTTAGACCTAGTGTCCGTGCGGGATGGCCTCCGTCCCCAACCTCGCTGCTTTAGTGTGTGCGGAAGACGACGACCATGAGTGAAGCCACTTCCCGCTGACCCTCAGGCATGCTACCTCTCTTCGAACCATACCCTTGTTCTATTGTCCCATCTGCCATATCGCTGCATGTGGAACTTTTTCCACTCCACCATATCCCCAATATGCTATTCTCTGCTCTACTGGTCACGCAGACGAAAACCTTAATTTGCACTATTAAAGGAAACCCTACTTCATGTAGACTAATCCATGTCTGGGTTGAATAAGGAAAGGAAGGGAGAAAGTAGCGTCGAAGAGACTAGGTTTCGAACCCGCATCTAGGTTGAAAAGGGGGAAATCAGTAGCTAAGGAATGAGTCTCTTGTCTCTTGGTTGAAAAGGGTAGAAAGGCATGACAACGCAATAGAGAATGACCAGGTCGATCGGTCTGTTGTCCTCACATAGGAAAAAGGTGGCTAAAGAGAACAAAAATGGGACATAATCCACATATGCTCCGTGGATATTTGTTGCTCTGGGCGCTCGCAACTAGGCCGACTACATGGAGGCCGGCGCCCGGCAAATAGCCCTGGAGTCTGTCGGGCATGCACGCATTCGCGACGCTGGATTTTACTACCAGCTCGTCAAGTGGGTTTCCTGCTTATAAGCCGAAGCTTTGGTGGACCACGCCGGCATGGAAAGGGCCAACTCGTGCGAGCAATGCACCCTATCGCACCTCTGGCAAGTACGAGGGGAGGAGGAGGACGTTGGTGCCGGCGTTTAGCGTGTTCCGCACTTGGCTGGCGGCATCGTCTAGTTAGCTAAGAGTAAGTTATTACTTGTACACTACTAGAGTATTAGTGGGAGTAGATAGTTAACATGGCTATGATGGTTGTCAACGTAGAAGTTCAGTACTCTATATCTGGATCAAACATGTTACTTCGCTCTGAATGTTGAACTTCCCGTTTGAACTTATGGAATGGGTTGTTATATTTTTAAATGGGCTGTATTTGTCCGCCATGGGTTTAGAGGCTGACTTGTGGGCTTACTAGGTTGACGCGTACACAATCAGGAGATGATTGTACGTGGAGAGGATGACAGCAGGGACCCACCAGGGTCATGGCAGTACACAAGCAAGTACCTCCTTATTTCAAGCCAAAAAAAGGTTCCTCCTAATGGATTTCTGACATTTGGGTCCCATGCCATTGTCAACGTAGTCAATAAACGAGAGAATTGCACAATGAGCGGCTCACACCAGGGACCCAATAGCTCACCCAGTTTTTTTTGTTCTTTTGCAGAATACCCAACCAAGGCCTACTTGCTTTGTCAGCCCTGTTGGGCTGCAAATCTTTCAAGACAAGGAGAGTTTCATTCGGCTTGCCCAGAAAATGGGCTATCAGTAAAGAGAAATGGGCTGTACTCTTTTAAAACACATCAAACGGACAATTAGTTTCAATTTTTTTCATTTCAAGATTTTAAATTCCATTGATTTTTATGCGTGGATAATTATTTGGATTTTATATTGATATAAATTTATTTTTCAAATTAGTTTGAATGTGACTCAAAATTTCGAGATTAAAAACAATTGGGACTGCACCGAAATATGCAAAATTTCATATAATTTTTTAACCATGGCGACAATATGGGCTGTAATGCTAACAAAAAGAATATGGGCTCCAAAAAAATCCTTAAGAATTAGCAAATAGGCTGTAAATTATTAGAAATAATGACAGATGGGCTGTATGCTGTTTTCCACACATTTGAGGCTGACTTGTGCGCCTACTATAGGTTGACGCGTACGCTTTCCTAAAAAAGGTTGACACACACGCAATGTCGTGTCAACTTAGTCAACACACGAGAGAAGTCACTCTTGGATGTCCATCCAATGGCAGTCGTACTTCTTCAATCTCTGCTCTCCTGGCTCCAGGCGGTCAAACAAGCACCGGCGGGACTGCCTGCTCCCTCCTCTCGTGGCCGGCTATGCTGCCGCGCAGGCCTCACCGCCCCACCGTACTCCTATCGCTGGCCTAGCCATCCCTCTACTCACACATACCTCCTGTTATTCTCAAGTGACGGCAGCCTCACACTGCAGCTGAAGCAGTAAACCCTCGCACTACCCTCCACATGGGAAACAACTGTTGAGTCTTCCCCGGCTCCTGGTCATTCCCTTCCTAGGCCTCGCTGTCGTCCCCGCCTTGGTGCTCTCGACGCGGCGTGGTCAACGTGGTCAAGGAACGACTTCCATTGAAAGAGGACTATACGTGGAGAGGCTGATAGCTGGGTCCATGGCCGTAGCAAGGAAGTGTCTCCTTATTACACTCAAAATAATGATTCCTCCACCTAACAGTGGGGACCCAACGGAAGGGCCTCTGTATTTGACAAAAAAAATCCCCTTGTTGACAGCTCAGACCCACCAGCTATATCTTTGAACGCAAGGAAGTGTCTCCTTATTACACACAAAAAATTTAATACCCCAGTTGCTAGGTGGGACCTACCATATTTGAAGGATGACTTGTGGGCCTACTAAGTTGACGCGGAAGCCGGGTTTTGTCAACTTAGTCAATATAAATGATTCTAGCTGCGGTGACTATACGATGTCCTGATGCTGGTTGAAGCTACGTCGGTATTTCCCCAAAGAGGAAGGGATGATGCAGCACAGCAGCGGTAGGTATTTCCCTCAGATGTGAAACCAAGGTTATCGAAACAGTAGGAGAACCAAGCAACACAACGTAAACAGCACCTTCATGCAAATAACAAATCCTCGCAACTCAACATGTTAAAGGGGTTGTCAATCCCTTCCGGGTATGGCGCCTCAAGATAGGCAAACGGACATGAGATAAATTGTAGTAGATTGATAGATCGAACGCCAAACAAAATAAATAAGAATAAATTGCAGCAAGGTATTTTTGTATTTTTAGTTTAATAGATCTGAAAATAAAAGCAAAGGAAAATAGATCGCAAAGGCAAATAATATGAGAAAGCGACCCAGGGGCCGTAGGTTTCACTAGTGGCTTCTCTCGAGAAAAATAGCAAACGGTGGGTGAACAAATTACTGTTGGGCAATTGATAGAATTTCAAATAATCACGACGATATCCATGCAATGATCATTACATAGGCATTACGTCCAAGATTAGTAGACCGACTCCTGCCTGTATCTACTACTATTACTCCACACATCGACCGCTATCCAACATGCATCTAGTGTATTAAGTTCATGGAGAAACGGAGTAATGCAATAAGAACGATGACATGATGTAGACAAGATCTATCTATGTAGAGATAGACCGCATCGTTTTATCCTTAGTAGCAACGATACATACCTGTCGGTTCCCTTTCTGTCACTGGGATCAAGCATCGTAAGATCGAACCCACTACAAAACACCTCTTCCCATTGCAAGATAAATAGATCAAGTTGGCCAAACAAAACCCAAATATCGGAGAAGATATACGAGGCTATAAGAGATATTGCATAAAAGAGATCAAAGAAACTCAAATAATTTCATGGATATAAAAGATAGATATGATCATAAACTCAAAGTTCATCAATCCCAACAAACACACCGCAAAAGAGTTACATCACATGGATCTCCAAGAGACCGTTTATTCAGAATTTAGAGAGAGAGAGAGGGAGAGGAAGACATCTAGCTACTAACTACGGATCCAAAGGTCTACAAAGAACTACTCACGCATCACCGGAGAGGCACCAATGGAGGTGGTGAACCCCATCCGAGATGGTGTCTAGATTGGATCTGGTGGTTCTGAACTCTGCGGTGGCTAGATGAATATTTCATCGACTCCCCTTGTAGCGACCCGACCCGAATGGATCAAGTCTCTGTGCTTACGTGTCATCCCTGGATCGGTATGCTGACACACACAGTACTCGAGGATTTATAACAGAGGTAAATCACATGTAAAGGTAACGTAAATACTATTACCTCAATCCAAATAGCGGAAGTAACAAGGTTGTGGATTCCCATCAACACCAACGGCAAAGTTGAGTGTAGAAATCGTAACCCTAACGTATCACTTACTCATCGTAAAATAATCCTGCAACATGAGACGTTGCAGCCACAAAGGGTCAGTACATTGAATGTACTGGCAAATTCACACCATAGAGAATGATGAATAAAGGCTATCACTACATGCATATTTGGGTGGTGGAAAAGCTCTATGGTTATAAGGTTTTTGCGAAAAGCCAATTTTTCCCTACTTCAAAGGAATAAATTTTATTTAACTATCATGATGGTTGTTGAACATTGAGAATGGTTGATAGCATTCTCAATCCCAATTAAATATCATCATTAAAACCCAACAATATTCATTAAAGTAACGTGATGAGATTCACATGATAATCTAGGTACTAGATACTCAAGACGTCCATAACCGGGGACACGACTAATCATGATTAGTTTATACACTCTGCAGAGGTTTGTGCACTTTTCCCCACAAGACTCGATTGCCTTCGTTTGGTTTCTCGCACTACATGGTGTTTGAGAAACGGATGACCGAGACATAGTCTTTCAGAAGCGCTAGCAGCTTATGATGGGTAGACCGTTACACCTACTTTCCCCTACATCTGCTAGTCTACCCTGTAAGAGTTCGCACGACTTAATCAACTATGCTAGAGCCCATAATAGCTTGTGGCTGCACACGGAAGTTTCTAGTATGAAAAATCTCATGATCCCTTTGAGCCTGGGTGGCGGTCCATAAAAAACAGGCAATCCTGGTCTACCCCGGTGCCTAGATAGGCAATCGGAGAATACCCAGGTGCCTTAATCCACCCAGATGTGTGTTTAAGTTGCCACCTTAAGTAAACCATTAATTAACAATCTCATATCTGACATGGATACTCTCAAAACCCAATCCACGTCTACGAGCATAGCATGGCACTATAAGCATAACGTAATAGTAACTCCCAAGGTTTGAATGTAGGGCAATAGGTTCCTACCTCATCAACTACTTCCCAATACCCACAATTTAATTAGATCCTAATCATGCAATGTTTGAGGTTTGATCTAATGCAATAAAAACTGGGTATGAAAAAGGATATGATCAAAGTGTGAACTTGCCTGCAATGTTGATGAAGATGATTCGCACTCAAAACTCTTGATAGTTCTACTCGTCACACTCCGGTCAATCTATCGTAAGCAAGCAATAGTAACCACACATAAGCAATCACTCAAAGTATCCGAAAGATCGAAGAAGACAATTCGGAAAACATCAAAACCAAGCAAATAACTCTTGCAACATTAAACAATTTCTAATAGTACCAAAATTATATGAATTTGGCCTTATCAGAAAGTTTAGGTCAAGAGTTTCGATTTGCAAAAAGAATCAACTCAAACAGAGCTACAAAACTCAAGTTATGATCAAACGAAGTTTGAATTCAAATCTGATCTAATTTAAATTTTAAACTTTTCAAAAACATGTTTGAGTTAGATTACTGGATAGAGAAGATCATAACGAAGAAGTGGGCGTTGGTTTCGTTGGATTTGGACAAACGAGTAAAAAGTTATGGCTATTTGAAAAATCAGGGCCAAGCTATTTTACGGACGAAAAAATAGCTACGGGCTAGGGTCTAATGTATAAATACGTAGACTAATTGATAATCTAATTATTTTATCATATTAGCCTAAAAATAATAAACTACGGAGGTATAAGAAGAAAAAAACAAAAAAAGATACCTTTATAAGGAAGGAAAAGATGACTTTGGAGAGAAGAGAAAATTTCTAGAAGTCGTGCCGGAGAGGAGAAATATATTTTTCTTAAATGAATCTAGTCAAACCAAAATATTCATTTAACCCGAATCGGATGATTTTTGTAGGCTCTATGGGTCTATATTTATTGGTAAAAAACAGGGTTAGGGGTCAAATGCTAGGCAATGTGGGACTAAACGTAGACGAAAATATACGAAACACGGAAGAAAAGAGGCGGATGGGCCTAAACGCCTTCGGCCGGCCGCGCGCACGCTGCGGTGCATTTTTTTTTACAAAATTCGGCCTAAGAGAAAAAAAAG
Organism: Triticum urartu; assembly: GCF_003073215.2. Lineage (NCBI taxonomy): Eukaryota > Viridiplantae > Streptophyta > Magnoliopsida > Poales > Poaceae > Triticum > Triticum urartu. The sequence goes on along the minus strand of NC_053026.1, from coordinate 172,193,283 downwards.
AAAAAATAAAAGGCTGGCTGGGCCTTGTCTATTTAAGAGAAAAACAATGGGGCGCCAGAAGCAACTATACTGCGCATGTAGGAGATAAATAAATATGGGCCGCATGTACAGTTTTCTTTTTAATATAGAAACAAAAGGAAAACCGAATAACAAAATAAAAAAAATTATATAGGCATATCATATATCAAAATTTTCAAAAAAAGATTTTCTACGAGATCAACATTTTTCTAGCATTAAATAAAATACACACAAATTATAATAATTCCAACAGTGCTCCTGCTCTAATAAGATCCAACAAAATCATTTTAAAAATACCAAAATGAAATCAAATTTATTTCTCTCCAATTTTCTGTTGTAGGGAATCATGTTACCCTATTTTCCATGTAATTTATTTTTGAAGAAAAATGATTTGAATAAAATCCTAATAACTCCAAATTGAAAAAATAATTCCAAAAGACTTTGAATTTGATCCTTTGAAACTCCCAACTCATATTTCATATAATTTGAAGAAGTCATTTTATCTCCTCTCATGAAAATCAGTGAGTTGCATAAAGTTTCAGAATTGGAAATATTTTCCAAATGAAATTCAAATATTTTCAACACCCCTTGTCATTTAAATAAATGGAAGAAGTCATGTCATCTTCTCTCCAGGGTTTCGTGGTGAAAAGAATTTGAATTCACGGAGATCACGAATGCAAAATGAAAGTTTGGGAAAGTCCTTTTATTCCCTCTCATTTAACTTTCAAAAAGGTTTCAAATTTCACTCAATTTCACACAATCAATCAAATCTATCTATTTATTATAACATTCCAAAATTTAGAATTTTGGGTTGTTACAAACCTACCACCCTTAAAATGAATCTCTTCCTCGAGATTCGGAGAGGCTAGCAAGAAAAGGTTAGGGTTTGGGGGTCTTCTCAAAATCCATCGATCATCACAGGGGTCTGGGATGCTACCACCCTTAGAAGCATGGTTACTGTTCCATCAAAACTCATATACTCCATCCTTATTCTTGATAGTGTCGGTCTTCTCAGATCTTCAGGATAATTCCTTATCCGGGCTCTTCCGGTAGTGGCATAACCTTTACCACAATTCTTCTGTCCTTTCATCTTGGTAAGGTTATTCTGAGACTGGGTCTTCTTACCTGACGGGTCTGGCACCAGTACTAAACAACTAATCGATATCTCATGGTGGTCAACAATTTATGGTTTCTCCTGCAGGAAATGGGTCTGGGTTGATCCTCACCGTATAACCTACGGTTGGCAAAAACTGCCTTGTACAAGGGAAAAATACCTATACCATTCTAAGGCTTAAACAGGGTTTTGATCGTCGTCTCTCTACTATAGGTAAGTACTCAGATGTACCATCCCATATAGCAAGGCGAACAATAAGAGTAAGTCGGTATGGTGATCAATCCATCCCGCACCCAAATCATTACCTTGTATACGGTTTAGCGAATCTCGCATTCTAACACTCGGTCATCCCCACAAGCATTGCAGAATTTCTCTTGTCGACGAACTGGGTTCGGATAAATCCATGGATTCTGCAAGCCAAACAATCATCTATCGTTCCTCACCACTCTCAGGTTTGCGTAAACTCCTATAAGATCTTTTGCCGATAAACGTCGTATCTCCCTCCAGGGTTTTTCCTTCAGCAAGAATGTGCTTTCTTCTTCACAGGTCCTGGGGCATGTGGGTATGGCCCATGTCATCACTTGTAGTCCTTGAACTTATCATCGGGCAACTGATCATTATTCCAACTTCCAACCTCCTAGTATTCTTAAATCCATCCAATTGTATTGTCTTCCTTCCTTCTATTGGCACCAAACTAGGACATGATTACTCAGACTCATCATGGAGTTTCCATTGATCCATATTTCCGACATCATACCTCCTTTATATCCAATAGTAATTTATCTCTTCATCCTCGTGGGATATCCCTCATACCGAGATAAAAACTTATACTTATGAAGTCCATATTCCACTTCGTGGAACATCATTATCCTTTCCAGGGTCAAGCGTCCTTACAGGGGAATATTGGCCATCTCTGCATGGCACTTCTTCAACTGGGAAACATGAAACACATCATGACCTCCTGACAGTCCTTCGGGTGACTCCAACTTGTTGGCCACTTCTCCCATACGCTCCAAAACTCGGTATGGTCCTACAAATCTCGGGGCTAACTTTCCCTTAACTCCAATTCGTTTAACTCCTTGCAGAGGGGCACATGAAGACATGCTCTGTCTCCAATTTCATAGACTACCTCCTTGCGTTTTTTTAGTCTGCATAACTCTTGTGCCTGGGCTGAGCTACCTTCAGTCTATCTCGAATTAACTTAACATTCTCTTCTGACTCCTTGATCACATTTGGTCCAAACAACTGATGGTCTCCAACTTCATCCCACACACTCTTCAGGTATCACACATATCGAGACAAAACTCGTATTCATTTTGTCCGAAATCCACTCAGTGGAGTATCCTTATCTTTTCCAGGGGTCAACGGTTCTTACAGGGTACTACCACCCTTAAAATGCACAAATTTTCCATAGACCATATTTCTCATATCCTCAGAATGGACAAAATTCTTCTTCATAGAGTAACAACTCATAAGATCCATATCAGTACCAACGATGCTAACTTTATTCATTCTCAAGTGATTACAATCTCTCGCTTTTCCATTACATGTCTCAACTCAACACCTCAATATAAAAGAAAATGTTCTCACTTCTACTACTCCATTTCTTTTGTTGCAAACTCACTATCTAGCACAAGTCTCCTTCTCCTTGGGGCATCCTCTGGCAAAGTGCCTTGCTCTGTTACAATGAAAACATATTACTTCTGACAAGTCTTGAGGTTTCCTTTTTGGGCAATTGTTGAGGTAGTGCCCTGACTCCTTGCACCTGTAACAGGTGATATGACTCAGGTCCTTCCTCGAATCCAATCTTCTTCTCTTCCTGGACCTTTCCATGCCAATCATGGCTTCTATTTCTTGTGGGTCATATTCTACTTCCTCTGTCGAGAATTCTACTAGATCCCCATTCAAACAATTTTGGGAGATGTGTCCTTCTTCTCCACATGAATAGCAAGACTTAGTGCAGGGTTTACTCGGGTCTTCTTTAGGCGTGTCCTCCACCTCTTCCTTCATCACAGTTTCTTCTAAAATTCCCATAAGGGCTCCTTTCTTTACTTCTTTCTTCTGCTGGATGGTTCGTTGTACCATGGGGTACATGTGACACTGAGTAGGGTAGTGGGTAGTCCCTTCACACAAGAAACAAGTAATCTGCCTAGTTGGGCATTCTTCAACTGGGTGACTTCCTTCACAATTAGGGCATCCATCCTTGTGTTCTTTATGGGTGTGTCTTATTTCTCCACAAATCTTGCATGCACAAGGTTTCCTCATATCCTTTCCATAAGGCTTCAACTTCTGGGACACAAGGTGAGATCTTTGCAGAGTCAACTTTAATTCTCTCCAAGTGGTTACTCCTTGCCATCCATTCATGGTTTGGTATATCCTCCACCAAGTAGCAGCACCTCTTTCAAAGCACTGAAGAGCATGCTGGGTCATATCATTTCCAACTATAGGGTTATTCTCCATGTGATCCTCCATGTTCTGAATCCATCGGTCTGTCTCAAATTGACTCATCGGTCTAGAAAATACAAGCTCATCTCCATTCATCCTCTATTGGGTCCAAGGGTTTTGGGTGAGATGAGAGAGAGGGAGAGGGATGCACAATACAAACAATAGTTTTGAAAAGACAGATTTTTGTTGTGGCTGTCGAAAAACATCAAACAAATGGCAGCTCACAATCGTCGCATCTAACGTAGGTATAGGACAGGGGTTTGGTCTTCTAAAGGTCAATAAATCTTCAATGTCTCCAAACTCTTCAAGCCTTGTTCATGCCTCCAATGGTTTCTTCTGATCATGCTTGTCTTCTCAAGTTCTTTTGCCAGATCATCTCTGTTGACGTGAAATCTCTCATGACATCCTTTAATATTCCGGAGTTGCATTTCAAACTTCTACGTTTCAACATCCTTGGCATGAACCATGGTCTAGTTCCTGACGAATCTCCGGTTTCTCGAGGTTTTGCTCCTCCAGCTTGGCTACTTCAGCTTCTTGGACCTAAGTTCTTCACGAAATGCTTCCTTGTCAAAATACGGCTTCCTGTGGGTCCATCTTAAAATTCCTGATGTAATTCTCCAGTTCCTGGTGATACACCAGCTAAGGTTAAAACTGCATCCTTTGCTGATAGATGCTCCATCAGCCTTCTACCATCCAATCCTTTTGAAAAAATGCATGCTTAGCTCAGCTCGGTGACCATAGTATCAGTGGCGATGACATCACGGATAACCGTGTTTCTGCCCTTATCATTGCCATGAGCTATCTTCCATAGTTGATATCTCCTGCCTTAGGGTTTTCCTTGACAGAACTTTGAGTCTTTAACTCTCCATGGTCTATCTTTCTCCGATACACCTTGATCTCGGATATTGACAACTTCCATAATATGTCAAGTTCCATAAGGGTAGCCTTCCTAGGTCATACAAATCTAGGGATTCTTCAGAGCCTTCAAATTCTCCTAGTCTTCGGAGTCTTCAATCGTTGTAGTTTCCATTATTCAGATGCACAGTAAAATCCTCTTCATTCCGAAGCGGTCTTAGTTGTCAAATAACTTGTACTTCTTGGAGTGGTCTCATCCGTCGAATTTTCGAGTGATCCGAAGGGAAAAGGGTTATGGTCTCACTAAAAGGAATTTTTGAATAAGCTCAGAAGAGAAGAGAGGTAAAAGATCTTTTTGTAAGGGAAAGTTGTAGAGAAAAAACTTTGCTATGGGCTTGCCAGTTTCTAGGGTCACGTCCTACAGTCAACATGTGCTCTGATACCATCTTGTAGCGACCCGACCCGAATGGATCAAGTCTTTGTGCTTACGTGTCATCCCTGGATCGGTATGCTGACACACACAGTACTCGAGGATTTATAACAGAGGTAAATCACATGTAAAGGTAACGTAAATACTATTACCTCAATCCAAATAGCGGAAGTAACAAGGTTGTGGATTCCCATCAACACCAACGGCAAAGTTGAGTGTAGAAATCGTAACCCTAACGTATCACTTACTCGTCGTAAGATAATCCTGCAACATGAGACGTTGCAGCCACAAAGGGTCAGTACATTGAATGTACTGGCAAATTCACACCATAGAGAATGATGAATAAAGGCTATCACTACATGCATATTTGGGTGGTGGAAAAACTCTATGGTTATAAGGTTTTTGCGAAAAGCCAATTTTTCCCTACTTCAAAGGAATAAATTTTATTTAACTATCATGATGGTTGTTGAACATTGAGAATGGTTGACAGCATTCTCAATCCCAATTAGATATCATCATTAAAACCCAACAATATTCATTTAAAGTAACGTGATGAGATTCACATGATAATCCAGGTACTAGATACTCAAGACGTCCATAACCGGGGACATGGCTAATCATGATTAGTTTATACACTCTGCAGAGGTTTGTGCACTTTTCCCCACAAGACTCGATCGCCTCCGTTTGGTTTCTCGCACTACATGGTGTTTGAGAAACGGATGACCGAGACATAGTCTTTCAGAAGCGCTAGCACCTTACGATGGGTAGACCGTTACACCTACTTTCCCCTACATCTGCTAGTCTACCCTGTAAGAGTTTGCACGACTTAATCAACTATGCTACAGCCCATAATAGCTTGTGGCTGCACACGGAAGTTTTTAGTATGAAAAATATCATGATCCCTTTGAGCCTGGGTGGCGGTCCATAAAAAAAATAGGCAATCCTGGTCTACCCCGGTGCCTAGATAGGCAATCCGAGAATACCCAGGTGCCTCAATCCACCCAGATGTGTGTTTAAGTTGCCACCTTAAGTAAACCATTAATTAACAATCTCACATCTGACATGGATACTCTCAAAACCCAATCCACGTCTACGAGCATAGCATGGCACTATAAGCATAATGTAATAGTAACTCCCAAGGTTTGAATGCAGGGCAATAGGTTCCTACCTCATCAACTACTTCCCAATACCCACAATTTAATTAGATCCTAATCATGCAATGTTTGAGGTTTGATCTAATGCAATAAAAACTGGGTATGAAAGAGGATATGATCAAAGTGTGAACTTGTCTGCAATGTTGATGAAGATGATTCGCACTCAAAACTCTTGATAGTTCTACTCGTCACACTCCGGTCAATCTATCGTAAGCAACCAATAGTAACCACACATAAGCAATCACTCAAAGTATCAGAAAGATCGAAGAAGACAATTCGAAAAACATCAAAACCAAGCAAATAACTCTTGCAACATAAAACAATTTCTAACGGTACCAAAATTATATGAATTTGGCCTTATCAGAAAGTTTAGGTCAAGAGTTTCGATTTGCAAAAAGAATCAACTCAAACGGAGCTACGAAACTCAAGTTATGGTCAAACGAAGTTTGAATTCAAATCTGATCTAATTTAAATTTTAAACTTTTCAAAAACATATTTGAGTAGGATTACTGGATAGTGGAGATCATGACGAAGAAGTGGGCGTTGGTTTCGTTGGATTTGGACAAACGAGTAAAAAGTTATGGCTATTTGAAAAATCAGGGCCAAGCTGTTTTACGGAAGAAAAAATAGCTACGGGCTAGGGTCTAATGTATAAATACGTAGAATTATCATATTAATCTAAAAATAATAAACTACGGAGGTATAAGAAGAAGAAAAAAACAAAGAAAGATACCTTTATAAGGCAGGGAAAAGATGACTTTGGAGAGAAGAGAAAGTTTCTAGAAGTCGCGTCGGAGAGGAGAAATATATTTTTCTTAAATGAATCTAGTCAAACCAAAATATTCATTTAACCCGAATCGGATGATTTTTATAGGCTCTATGGGTCTATATTTATTGGTGGAAAAGAGGATTAGGGGTCAAAGGCTAGGCAATGTGGGACTAAACATAGACGAAAATATACGAAACAGAAAAGAAAAGAGGCGGATGGCCTAAAGGCCTTCGGCCGGCCGCGTGCGTTTTTTTTACAAAATTCGGCTTAAGAGAAAAAAAGAAAAAAGAAAAGGCTGGCTGGGCCTAGTCTATTTAAGAGAAAAACAATGGGGCGCCAGAAGCAACTATACTGCGCATTTAGGCGATAAATAAATATGGGCCGCACGTACAGTTTTTTTTAATATAGAAACAGAAGGAATACCGGATAACAAAATAAAATAAAAATTTTATATAGGCATATTATATATCAAAATTTTCAGAAAAAGATTTTCTATGACATGAACATTTTTCTAGCATTAAATAAAATACACACAAATTCTAATAATTCCAACAGTGCTCCTGCTCTAATAAGATCCAACAAAATCATTTTAAAAATACAAAAATAAAAATCAAATTTATTTCTCTCCAATTTTCTGTTGTAGGGAATCATGTTACCCTATTTTTCATGTATTTTATTTTTGGAGAAAAATGATTTGAATAAAATCCAAATAACTCCAAATTGAAAAAATAATTCCAAAAGACTTTGAATTTGATCCTTTGAAACTCCCAACTCATATTTCATATAATTTGAAGAAGTCATTTTATCTCCTCTCGTGAAAATCATTGAGTTTCATAAAGTTTCAGAATTGGAAATGTTTTCCAAATGAAATTCAAATATTTTCAACACCCCTTGTCATTTAAATAAATGGAAGAAGTCATGTCATCTTCTCTCCAGGGTTTCGTGGTGAAAAGAATTTGAATTCACGGAGATCACGAATGCAAAATGAAAGTTTGGGAAAGTCCTTTTATTCCCTCTCATTTAACTTTCAAAAAGGTTTCAAATTTCACTCAATTTCACACAATCAATCAAATCTATCTATTTATTATAACATTCCAAAATTTAGAATTTTGGGATGTTACACCCCTATGGTTTTGGGAATATTGGGGTATTTATAGAGCAAAGAGGCAGTCTGGGGGGCACCCGAGGTGGGCACAACCTACCAGGGTGCGCTTGGGCCTCCTGGCGCGCCCTAGTGGGTTTTGCTCTCCTTGGAGCACCCCCAGGCGCAGCCAGGGCCCATTACGTGTCTTCTAGTCCATAAAAAATCTCCGTAATGTTTTGTGGCATTTGGACTCCGTTTGGTATTGATTTTCTGCGATGTAAAATACATGAAAAAAGCAACTGGCACTTGGCACTATGTCAATATTTTAGTACCAAAAATGATATAAAATGATTATAAAATATCCAAGATTGATAATATAACATCATGGAACAATCAAAAATTATAGATACGTTGGAGACGTATCATGTCCATCCAACGGCTGTCATGCTTCTTCAACCTCTAGTCTTCTTGCTCCAGCCGCCGAAACCATCGCGGGCGTGCCGCCTGCTCCTGCCTCCTGTGGCCGGCTGTGTTACCGCGCAGGCCTCACGACCCCACCCTACAACCATCGCTGGCCTGGCCATCCCTGTACTCACCTAGAGCTCCTATTATTCTCTGGCGACGGCAGCCTCACACTGCAGCCGAAGCAGTAAACCCTCGCAGTCCTCTCCGCGTGGGCATCCACTACCGCATCTTCCCTGGCTCCGTGTTGTCCCCTTCCTAGGCCTCGCCGTCGTCCACCACCTTGGTGCTCTTGGTGCGGTGTGGTCAACATGGTCAAGGAACAACTTCCATCGGAAGAGGACTGTACGTGGAGAGGCTGATAGGTGGGTCCACGGCTACAGCAAAGAAGTGCACTACAAAAAAATACACTTCCGTGATGATACGTGTTGGTCACAGTAGGTCACGTTTTCTGTCATGCATGTACATCCATGACGATTTTATGACAGAATCAAGATAGTCATACTTGTGCTGTCGTAGAAGTGTTCCATGACATTACCAAAATTATCATCACAGAAGTGTCCACTTCCATGACGATAAATGGCGCGTCATGGAAGTGTTTTCATCAAGGGTAACCGACACGTGGCATCCACCATAGCAGGTCGCCGTTAAGCTATCGGGTCCGGTTTTGGATCCGATAACCCATTAACAGCCCGGACCAATGGGGATTTTCCACGTGTAAAATTCTCATTGGCCAGAGGAAACACGTGTTGGCTCACCGTTAGGATAGATGTCATCCACTCATTGGACATGAGGCGCCTATGATACGTCGGCACGTGGCACGGCCCAACAGAGGCCCATATTAGTGAAAAGGCTGGCACGTTTGACTTGGTCAAAAGGTAACGGGCCGGCCCACAGAAAGCCTGTTAACGGCCTGTTCATATATAGCCCATTTATGACCTGCTAACTCCCGACCCATTACTGCCTATCAGAATTAAGCCCAGTAGCTTCATCTGGGCCGTCCAATATGATTCCATCCCATTGTAACTTCCGGCCCATGTATGGGCCATGATGCCTTTCGGGCCATGTGAGGCCCTTTGTGACTATAGGCCCATTTAAGGCCCGAGATGAAACTGGCCCATAATGAACAATGTATCGCTTTATACCCATTAACGGCCCATTATTCCGTCAGCCGTTTCCACCCGTGTTAACTTTCGGCCTTCTAAGGGCCCATTTATTCTTGGGCTCATTTCTAGAATTCGGTTAGTTACGGTCCGTTACTGGTCTGTTCCGTTTGTGGGCCTAATTCAGCCCGTGGTTACATTCGACCCATCTGTGGCCCGTTAACCCGTTGGGCTGTTTTCATAGTGTTATCAAATACGGCCTATTAACGACCCGTTATGGTCCACGAATAGTATGGCCCATGTTTGGCGAAATGTTTATATGCCCCTTAGAAGGCCCATGGATCCTATGGCCCGTAGACGACTAATGGATACTACGACCCGTAGAAGGCCCATGGATCATACGGCCCATAGAAAGTCCGTGGATCCTACGGCCCATAGAAGGCCCATGGATCCTACGGCCCGTAGGAGGCCCATGGTTACAACAGTCCATGTGTTGCCATGATTATTGTGGCCTAGTTACCAAAAATAGGTTATTATGGCCATTAGAAAAAACATGGAAAAAGAACTGAGTGACTAAAAGCAAACAACTAAACAAGACAATAAGTAAATAAATAAGCAACCAACCAACGCTAGCCTATTACAGCTATTACACACATTACATCCACTAGGCATCAAAGTTCGCCACCAGTGCAAATATAGGGAACAAAGAAGCATATTACATACACTAGCCGTCAAAATTGTCCACCAGTGCAAATAAACACGACAGAAAAACAAGTCCATAACTAAATCAACTTCAGAACAGCTCAAGAAACGTTATCCTAGGTATCCACCATGCTAGCAATAAGCTTAGCAAGCTTATTAGCTTTGTCATGTGGTGCTAAAATCCTCCAATGCTTGCTGTTGCACCAGAAAGTATGCATCTGAATGCTCCAGAGACTCAAGAAACCGAACTGATTCAGACAGTGAGTTTGAATAGCTTGTGCAAGCGGTAGTGGCCAGTAACTCGAACAGTAAACCAAGATAGGACTTTGGGGTTGTCTCACTGTCTTCAAGATACTTTTCCTTAGATGTTTTATCAGCTTTGTTGTAGACCAACAAGGATGTCTCACTATCCTGAACCTTATCTGCATTACTTCCCTTACCATTGCATAATAACGCACTCTTCCCCAATATTCTGTCAGCATTCTAAAAGAAGAAACAGGAAGACACATAACATGTTTAGCATGTACTAGTATATGAAACTCATTTCCGTGAACCAGTTCATTAGTAAGGTGGACAAGATTAATCTACCAAGTGTTCTATTGCCAAGTAGTACATTATAAAAGCATAAAACAAACATATATCTATGTCCTATGGTCACTGCATTGTCTTGCCAAATCAAAATAGGGACACGGTTCAAATCATATCAGTTCAAGAGAAAGCAGCACTGAAAGAATACAAAGCGTGGGAAACTACACGACACAACAAGATTTCAGCTGGGTACCACGGGTCTACATGTACACCAACACTATTGGCCCTGTTGTGATGCTAGTAATGTGCATGGTATGAGAAGTCAACTATATACACAATTGAAATTGAAATCAATAGAGGTATTTATAAGAGCAAACCTGTTAAAGAAACATGCGTAAACATACCTGTTGTGCCATTGGAGTTTCCATTGGATTGTTCAATTCAAAAATAAGTTTGTATGAGTAAATACAGTGATACAAGAGCAAAGCAGTATGCATGGTAGCAATGGAATCTTAAATGAGAACATTTGTTCTTCAGATTTAAGCACTTGTTGTACATGAACAGTACAGTAAGAAGCAAGCATGCAGTACTTAAAAAAATGAGCTCATAGACCTTACCACATTCTTGGTTCGGGACCAGCACAGAACAAGGAGTTCCCAGTCATCGTCCAGTAAATGTGACTCAGGAGAACGTAAGGGAATTTGATGAGTTTCTTTGCCAGTGAAGTATGTTTTCTTCAGGTAATTATGATACCGCCACCAAGCATTCTTGAAGATAGCAGAGGTATTAGCACAGGTTACCTCATTCTGAGTTTCCAAATTGGTCCGTCTCTATAGAGAAAAATGGGAAAATTTGCTGTATTATAACCATCATGGTGGTAGAATATATGGGACAAAGCGAAGTAATTGCCATGAATAACATTAATTACACATAACTCCTAGACAAACACCTGCAACTGGCATTTTCCTTCATCTTCAGTATAATATTTCCATGATGGGAACATACACACATAGGATTTAACAACATCAAATGTGATAGATGCTAAACTATGAATTGCTGGTTGTGCTTCCTCCACAGGAATAGGTGTACTAACTGGTGGAGTTGGGGTTCGTCGTGGTAGTACTAGCGCTTTGGGCACTGGAGCTGCCTCACTAACTGCTCTTTTTTGGGAGCTCTGTGGTGGAGATGGTGATGTGTCAACAGGAATTGGGTTACTATCTGCTGGGGTTAGGGTTAGATTGGGTGAAGCTGGTTCTTTGTCCATCGCAGTAGGGGTAAAATCTGCATGAGTCTGGGTTATGTGTGGTAGGGCTGGTTCTCGTGCATGTACAACCGGGGTGCTATCTCCACCAAGAGGTAGCACTATTTCATTTGAAGACCGTGTTTTTACTCTGCTAGATACTGCCATCACCCGCTCCAATTCAAATGGCTAATAAACAGGAAACATAGTTGAATGTACAGACATTGTATGAGAGACAGATGCAATAGATAGTGTGGAAAAAAGAGGGCATGAAATAGTTGACATGTATATTGTTTAACTAAAAAGGGTAGCATGAAATAATTTCACATATATGATGTCTATCTAAACTGGATAGCATAGCATAACATGATTCAAAGATATGATGACTAACTAAACAGGATCGCATGACATAATTCACATACATGTTATCTAAGTAATCATGATCGCATGATTTAATTCACATATGTAATTTATATGCTAAGCAGAGGGCATTCACATAGATGATGTCTGAACTAAGAATATGGTGTTGAATATTGTATATATGATGTATGCAATGCAAGACACCATATGCATGATATGAGCAGTATAACCATGCGAAGTTAGAGCATACACCTTGGTGGGGGAATATGACTGGTCATCTGTCTCCGAGTCCATCTCTGAGGAGCTATCGGGACCCAGCAAGAGATCTGCTTCGACAAGTAGCACTGTCTGCTCTGAAGGCCTTGTTTTCACTCCAGATTTTCCATCACCCACTCAAATGGCTGATTCAGGAAGATTAGTTTAATGTACAAACATTGTCAACAAATGGAAATGTAATGAAGAAAAGGAAGGGGAAGATATCATTCAAATATATGATGCTTGGTTAAACAGGATGGCATTGCACATTTCACATATATTATGGCTGGTTAAAAGACATAAGACTTCATAATTCCCATATATGATATTGAAACTAAATAGGTGGCATTAGAGAACATGTCTAAACTAAGCAGATGACATATATGATGTCGAAAGTAGGCACTGCAAGGCAACATATGCATGATATTACTAACATCATCATGCCAAGTTAGAGCAAATACCTTGGGGGTAAATAGGAGTGGTCAGCTGCATCTGAATCTGCCTCGGAACATATATCTTCCTCTGGATTACATTCTGGAGAGGGGGAGGGTTTGCCATTGAACCCACCATGGAGCGATGTCTGCATGACATTGTATTTTTGAGCAAAACTCTTCTCTTTTTCTCTACATGTTCAACATGACTGTGTACAATATCTGACATGCATAGAAAAAAACATATAGTGAGATTATGTAAGGAGAGCATGCGGAAATCTAGAGTAATGGTAACAACCAGTGGATGGATCCAAAAATAATGATAGAAGGCTGATGATTGCTTTAATTTAATAAAAAATAGATGATGATTGCTTTACTATTTGTTTCCCACCCAATATGAACAACATATGCATACCCTAGGTGAACCAGATATTAGACAAAGATAATATTCATTGCTGCCTCGGTATGTGCCCCACAACTAATTTAGAACTCAAGTTTGAACATCAATTTGGATCTAACTTGGAGATTAAGAGGTGAACAGGACAATAAAGTAGCAGGTAATATTAAGCAATGCATAACATAAGCAGAAACAAAAGAGTGCGACCTCTCTTGTGGTCCCGTGTACTCCTTAGGTTCATCTGCTGAGTCGATGATGGTGATGCCGTTCCGGTGGGTGCTGACGGCAGGGAAGGAGATCTAAGATGGTGAAAGACAGTCAAGAGTCATGTTGTCTGGTTTGGTGGATGCTTCTGTCAGTGGATCAGCTCAGGTGAGGTGGACGACGTCGCGGCAGGGGCAGGATAAACCACACAAAGTTTTCTTCGACACCTACCTGTAACTGAAGTAATTCTGTAAAGGCTCATTTGGCTTGCATGATTCTAAAAACGCAGGGATAGGGGGAAAAACACCGGAATAGGTTAGGAATGCACATGGGAAACAGAACATTTGTGAACAGATTATTTCTGTCAACTTGGGTGTTTAGTTCACAGGAATTGGAGGAGCAGAGGAATGCAAAGAAACATGGCGAAAATAAAGTGAAACCATATGCAAGCGTGTCCACTTAGAATGTTATTCTGCCACTAATGCACTTGGTCTTGTTTTCATGCATAGATTTTGAAAAGTAGGTCCAGGTGGATGTTTTGCTCCATTCCTTTCAACAAAATGCATGAATAATTCAATAGTAGAGTGCCATAGGAAAATTTCCTATTGCTATGTTTTTCCGTTGAACCAAAATATCCCTAATGGATCGACATGAATGTAGAGCAATAAGTGAAGCGACAAGTGTACAACCTCTTTGCCATAGCCGTGTCGACCTCGGCATCATTGGGTTGGTCGCTGAAGAAGTTGAGGCAAAGGTGGCTGTCGGAGGTGTGGAGGAAGATCTGAGGAATCTATAGACGGCGTCCAGGGCACTGCTCTGTTGTGATGGATCGTTCCGTCGTTGGAGTAGCTCCGGTGATCCGTAAGACGTCTGTCGGTGTTCTGGGAACGGGGGTCCCCAGACTTGCCTGCCTGCGGCCTGCGGCGTGGCTCAAAGGGGGGCCCAGCACGGCCCATCTTCACCAGCACAAACCCAAGACCCTCGCGAGGGGCCAAGCCTCGCGGGGCGGACGACACAGAGCTTCCTCAGGCACGGCCTCGTCAGGCTGGCTCGCGAGGAGGCGGAGAGATCAAGGCGGGGTACCTCGCGAGGTGCCCGTGACGCAAGTCATGACGACTCAGGGCGCCAGGCGGGTGCCAGCCCGCGCAGCGTCCTCTTTTCCTCTTTGGTGCAAAGGGGGCAAGCGCAGCCGCGGAGTACCGAGGCATCAGGCAAAGGTTGCCGTTTCGGTGCAACGAGACCAAGACCAGGAGGACTACGAGACGGAGGTCACCGTGGAGCCCAAGACGGCGTCATCACCAGAGCTTTGCGCAGGCGAAGACTACTTTTGTCAGGATAGTTGATACTTGCTGTCCCCCTTCAAATTAGCCCGCCATTGTTGGCTCCCTTCCCACTCAATATTTGGGGAGAGGACCAGGGCCACTATAAATAGGACCAGCCAGCCGCGTAGCGAAGGGGGTTTCCGGCTCAGTCTCCTCCAAGGGCTCGACAAGTAGAGAGGTGGTAAAGAGGGAGAGAGAGAGAGATAGAGAACGGTGACTGAACTTCTCCCAGCAGTTCATCGCCCCAGCCAAGAACAGACCCTCGCGAGGCTGTTCTTCCTTGTACTGCCCATTATCATCAGCCCAAGAGGCAATCCACCACACCACACACTTGAGTAGGGTATTACACCACAACGGTGGCCCGAACCAGTATAAACCCTGTGTCCCTCGTGTTGTTCTTTTCATAGCTTTGATCCTAGCGTGGCGGAGGGGTGCAGGGAGGTAGGAGGTGAAATCTCCACACGCACCCCAGTGTTCGAACCTCAAGGGTCTGTCGGAACCCGAAATCCGACATTTGGCGTGCCAGGTAGGGGGTGCGCCGGAGTTCGTCTTCCACCGCTCCGTTCTCCTCCGACCATCACGCCCATGTCTGATGCACGTCGGGCCCGCGCGGAGCGCTGGGCCACCCTTGCTTCCCACGTCGCCCAGACGGCCCCTGTCGGCGGGCGCCCTTGCCGTTCCCCGTCACCTGCCGTCCACGCCGCCACCGGCCCGGCGGGGGACGAGCGGCAAGCATCGCCGCGGCATCTGTCCGTGCGGCAAGACAGCCGCACCGCAACTCACTCGCTCACCCCAGCTGGTTCTTCGTCCCGCGTGCTCCGCGCGCCCATGGAGCCCCGCAACCTCTTCCCCACCTATCGCGCTACACCAGCACCCCCAGTCGTCGCGGCCCTCTTGGGCGGCTCACAGGCTCCGCCTACAAGTTACCACGCCAAGCCGTTCATCCGCCGGGTCAGCGCCGCCTCCACACGGCAGGGGGCTCCCCTGGATCGGGCGGCGCCCGAGACCGGCCTGAGCTTCAGCCCAGAGGACCACCCCTCCAACTCGGCCGGCTCGGGCGCGCTCCCCATGCTATGCACCCCCACCATCTGCCAGGTGGCCGTGACCAGAACTCTTATCGATGGCGGGGCGGGCCTCAGCGTGCTCTCAGTCGAGGCCTTCAACCTCCTCTGCATATCCCTGGAACGGTTACAGCCCAGCCAGCCCTTCTCAGGCGTTGGGGGCAGGGCGTCCAGCTCCTTGGGGAAGATCCGGCTCCCGGTGACCTTCGGCACCTACGACAACTTCTGCACGAAGCTGGTCGACTTCGACATCGCCCCCATCGGCCTCCCCTACAACGCCATCCTCGGCTACCTAGCGCTGGCCCAGTTCATGGCCGCGACGCACCCGGCGTACAACCTCATGAAGATGCCCGGGAGCAGTGGTGACCTCACCGTGCACGGGGATGTTGGTGACGCTCTGCGGGTGCTCAAGCTCGTCTTCAGGGCAGCAGCGTCAGCACAGCCTGCAGACTCGGGGGCCCCCGAGCCCAAGGGGGCTACGCCCGCCAAGAAGAAGCAGTTGTTCACCCAGGACAAGGCAGAAACCAAGCAGGTGCCCGTCGATGAGGACGGGTCCACCAACGCCAGTTTCACCATAGGCGCCCACCTCAAACCCGAGCAGGAGGAGGCCCTGGTCGCGTTCCTGCACGTAAACAAGAAGGTATTCGCTTGGGAGCCGGACCAGTTGGCAGGGATCCCCAGGAGCGTAATCGAGCATCACCTCAACGTGTGCCCCAACGTGCGCCCTGTGAAGCAGAAGGCCAGGTGGCAGTCCATAGAAAAGCAGGCCTTCATCGTCCAAGAGACCCGCAAATTAGAGGCAGCTGGGGTCATTCGTGAGGTCCGATACCCAGATTGGTTGGCCAACCCTGTCGTTGTGCCGAAGAAGGGAGGGAAGGAACGCATGTGTGTCGACTTCACCAACCTCAACAAAGCGTGCCCGCAAGATCCGTTCCCGCTCCCCCGCATCGACCAGATCGTTGATTCCACCACGGAATGCGACCTATTGTGCTTCCTGGATGCCTTCTCCGGATATCACCAGATCAAGATGGCGGTGGAAGACGTTGAGAAGACGGCCTTCCTAACCCCGTGCGGGGTGTACTGATACACCTTCATGCCATTCGGGCTGCGTAACGTAGGGGCGACCTTTCAGCGGCTGATGCATATCACCTTGGGCCCACAGCTCGGGAAGAATGTTGAAGCTTACGTCGATGACATCGTGGTAAACTCTCGGGAGGCCAAGACCTTGATACAAGACCTGGAGGAAACCTTCGCGAGCCTCAACGCAGTGAACCTACGGCTCAACCCATAGAAGTGTGTGTTCGGAGTCCCCTCGGGCAAGCTCTTGGGTTTCCTCGTGTCCCACCAAGGCATCGAGGCTAACCCGGAGAAGGTCAAGGCGGTGGAAGACATGAGCCCGCCAAAGACCCTCAGAGAAATGCAGAAGCTCACGAGGCGCGTGACCGCGCTAGGGCGCTTCATCTCCAAGCTGGGGGAACGAGACCTGCCCTTCTTCCAGCTAATGAAGAAAAAGGGGCCCTTCGAGTGGACTGATGAGGCCGACAAGGCGTTCCAAGATCTCAAGAGATACCTGACCAGCCCACCGGTCATGGTGGCCCCGCGCCCTCAGGAGCCCCTGGTGCTCTACCTCGCCGCCACTCCCTACTCCGCCAGCGCAGCCTTGGTAGCAGTCAGAGAGGAGCGCCGGATCAAAACCGCGGCAGCAGCCCGGGATAGGGCAGAACAGGGACAAGGAAGGCCCACAGAAACCGCCATCACGGCCGAGGAGGATCAGCCACCGCAGAGGGGCACACCAGAGGCGGAAGAGGCCCCTCTTCCAGACGGCCAGTCTCAGGAGGCCCATTGCCCCAAGAGGCGCCACGGTCTCCAAAGGGAGCCACCTGCACTGACGCACTCCACCTTGTTGAGCACCCGGTGTACTTCGTCAGCACAGTGTTGCGGGATGCAAGAGCACGGTACCCCATGCCTCAAAAACTCCTCCTCGCGTTACTGGTGGCTTCGCGTAAACTGCGGCACTATTTCCAGGGTCACCCCATCAAGGTCGTCTCATCATACCCCCTGGAGAGGGTGCTCAGGAGCCCCAATTCAGCTGGGAGGGTCGCTGAGTGGAACATAGAGCTGCAAGCGTTTCAGCTCGAATCAGCACGACCAGAGTCATCAAGGGAGCAGCGTTGGCAGATTTTGTGGCAGAATGGACGGAGGCGCCAGGCCTCAAGGCTGGCGAGGATCGGTCCCTGTCCCCGGGAAGCGAGGCGCCAGAAGGCTGGGTTATGTACTTCGATGGGGCGTTCTCCAGACATGGCGCAGGGGCTGGGGCGGTGCTTATATCTCCCACCCAGGACAAGCTCTATTACGCCGTGCAGCTTTGCTTCCAGCAAGGCGAGAAGGTCTCCAACAACATAGCGGAATATGAAGGCTTAATAGCGGGCATGAAGGCCGCGGCCGCCCTGGGGGTGAAACGCCTCACCATCAAGGGCGATTCGCAGCTCCTTGTCAATTTCTCCAACAAGGTGTACGAGCCGAAGGATGAGCACATGGAGGCCTACCTTGCAGAGGTCCGCAGGATGGGGAAGCAATTCTGGGGGTTGGAGTTGCAGCATGTGCCCCGTGGCACCAATCAGGAAGCCGATGACATCGCCAAACGCGCGTCCAGGCAGTTACCTCAGGAGCCTGGCATTTTCGAGGAGCGGCTCTTCAAGCCTTCAACCTTACCGTCATTAACAAACACGGCTCATCCCAGGGAGAAGCTCCCTCAGCCACCTGCCTCAGGAGCTCCAGCTTGTGGCCCGGCCTCGGGAGCATGCCTGCTCCTGACGATGGAACCTCAGGAGGGATGTTGGATCACGGAGCTCCGGAGCTACCTAACGCAAGGGACCTTGCCAGAGAAGGAGGAGGAAGCAGAGTGAGTGGCGCGCCAGGCCACGGCATACTGCATCAAAGATGGGGAGCTCTACCGAAAGCGACCAAACGATGTATCCCTGCGCTGCATCTCCAGGGAGCAAGGGAAGGAACTACTGGAAGATATACACAACGGAGACTGCGGACATCATTCGTCATCGCGGACCCTCGTTGGCAAGGTGTTCCGTAGTGGGTTTTACTTGCCCACCGCGCTCAATGATGCCGTCGAACTAGTGAAGGCTTGAGAGGCCTGCCAGTTCCACGCCAAGCAGATCCATCAGCCGGCAGGGGGCTTGCAGACTATCCCCCTTTCGTGGCCGTTTGCAGTCTGGGGGCTCGACATCTTGGGTCCGTTTCCTCGGGCGCCAGGGGGCTACCGCTACCTTTACGTTGCCGTGGACAAATTCACCAAGTGGGTTGAAGTGGAGGCTGTCCGCACCATTCCTGCGGGTTCCGCAGTCAAGTTCATCAAGGGCATCGTGAGCCGGTTCGGGGTGCCGAATCGCATCATCACGGACAACAGTTCGCAGTTCACCAGTAACCTCTTCAAAACATACTGTGCTAACCTTGGAACGCAGATATGCTACGCTTCAGTGGCGCACCCCCGGAGCAACGGCCAGGCCGAGCGAGCCAACGCGGAGGTCCTGAGGGGCCTCAAGACCAGGACGTTCAAGAAGAAGCTGGAGGCTTGCGGCAGAGGTTGGTATGACGAACTGCAGTCCGTGTTGTGGTCCATCCGCACCACCGCGACCAAGCTGACTGGGGAGACCCCGTTCTTCCTGGTCTACGGAGCAGAAGCAGTCCTCCCTCACGAGGTCAGATGTCGCTCCGCGCGGGTCCTGGCGTTCGACGAGGCGCAGCAGGGCGCCATGCGGGGGACGGACCTCATGCTGGGGGAGGAGCGTCGCCGGGAAGCCGCACTGCGAGCGGCAAGGTACCAACAAGCACTGCGGCGATATCACTGCCGCAACATCCTCCCCAGGACTCTTGAGGTAGGAGACCTAGTGCTCAGGCGGGTTCTCTCCAGGGAGGGATTGCACAAGCTCTCTCCCATGTGGGAGGGCCCGTTCAAGGTTGTTCATGTTTCCAGGCCCGGCTCCGCGCGCTTGGAGACTCAAGAGGGAGTGCCGGTCCAGAATGCATGGAACATCCAGCACCTCCGAAGGTTCTACCCCTGAAAAGGCCCGGAGCCTGTGAAGCAAGGCGAGTGCCTGTGAAGATATCGCGTCTTGGAAAAGGCCCGGAGCCAGTGAAGCAAGGCGAGTGCCTGTGAAGCTATCGCGTTTTGGAAAAGGCCCGGAGCCTGTGAAGCAAGGCGAGTGCGTGTGAAGCTATTGCGTTTTGGAAAAGGCCCGGAGCCTGTGAAGCAAGGCGAGTGCCTGTGAAGCTATCGCGTTTTGGAAAAGGCCCGGAGCCTGTGAAGCAAGGCGAGTGCCTGTGAAGCTATCGCGTTTTGGAAAAGGCCCAGAGCCTGTGAAGCAAGGCGAGTGCCTGTGAAGCTATCGCGTTTCGGAAAAGGCCCGGAGCCTGTGAAGAAGACCAACGCCTGTGAAGCTCGCCGCCCGTGACACTCTCACGTAATAATGAGTTGGGGCTGTACACGCCCCGGAGTCTCAGGAGCGCCAGCCTCAGGCCCTGGGGCTCCATCCCACGCCCAGTGGTAGCACTTAGCTCCGCGCTGGTGAGAAGACGTCGAAGACTAGACTAGGTGCCGGACGCGGCTTTTCATTTGCCACTGCCCAGTTGGCTTGTTCCTCTTCGTTTGGAGTTTTGTTGAAGTTGTTGCCGTCTTTGGCCTGTGGTTCTTCGGCTTTTCGCTCTCCTGCCTCGGTTTCTCTTGTGCAAGGCCTCGTGAGGGGGAGAGCCGGGCGCCCTCGCGAGTGTTCCTATCCTAGTCACTCAAAGAGTTCGCGACCTGGGCCCCTTACAGGAGCACCCCTCCAGTCCGTGCCCCACGGGCACCGTGACACAAACAAAGGGCCTGGGTCGGTCGCTCCCCACGGCCGGGGCCGGGAACTATCCACGCTCGGGCACATAGCCGGAAGGTACGGTAACAAAAGCAAAGCAATGATTAACAAGCAATAACCCAAACACGCCCCCGCGGGGCTCCGCATTATTGTCTTTGTTACGCAGGAAAAAGGGAAGAGGAAGAACAAATCCGGCGTGGCTCGCCTCACACCGGCGCGCAGGGAAGGCCCGAGCTGCCTCCGGAGCTCAGGCGGACTCCCTCTCACGCTTCACCAGGGCGCGGCGGCGGGCGGACGCGTCACCACCCCCCAGGCAGATACGACGGCATGGAGGCTGATCGCGGCCACCGCTAGAGGAGTCGCCGCCTGAAGAAGAACCGGAGAAGCTTGGGGAACCCCGAACACCGCCAGCCGTGCGAGCGCTGCTCTCTCCACCATCACCGGAGCTGGGTTCCCAGACACGGTCGTCACCCTCGGGGCAACACCCCGTGCGGCGACCATCTTCCCCAAACACCCTCACGTAGAGGGTGGCGTCTCCGTCGAACTTGAAGTGTAGGGTGCACCGGTGGCTCAGGCCACATGCGCGGGCAAACGTCTGCCAACCGCGGGCCAGGGACAGGCTCCCGGCCGCAGAGGCCTCCAGAGAGACCCATGAGGCCCGGCTGCAGGAGCCGTCGGCCTGGAGCCAGAGGCCGCCCAGGGCGCCGGCCGGGAGCTCGCCGAGGAGCAAGCGAGGAAGCGGAAGCCGGGTGCTAGCCGGCTCCGCCGACCACATGATGAACTCCGGTAGCACTTCAGTAGCACGAACGCGCGGCCTGGGGGGCGCGCAGCTGGAGCGCGCCCCCCGGCTGCAGCAATCCGCCCGTCGACGTGCTGAAGATCGCTTCCATGGCCGCGGGGAGCCACCGCGG